>NC_142935.1:37973732-38028732 GCF_046866305.1 Octopus bimaculoides
ACTGTAATTAAATATTTGCATAAAATACCCACACACATATGACTACGCTTGTATATGATTTTTTTGTGTCTTTCTGGCAACCACACTATTAGGATTTCGCTTTCGATGCGCTAAGCTAGATTAAACGCCATTCTTTCGATAGCGGATTACATTATATTTACACATGTTTATTCGTTATTTATCTCAGTACTATTTGTTATTGTTATTACCTTTTTCTTTACACCCTCTTTTGTTTTACGATTTCTAGTTAATTCTCGCAAATGAAGCGCACTGGATGTGACGTATATCTAATTAGTACTACATGGTTATTTTTTTTATATTGTTTGCTTATATTCTACCCCATCTATCCACTCCAAAACATCTTCATTTTGTTGTTTACATCGTTGTTGATATTTGTTTCTGAAGAAGTAGTTACTGCACTTCATTTGTTTTTATTTCTTTTCCACTTCCCTGTCCTTAACTCTACTATTCCTTCACCCTTTATATCTTCGTTTTGTTTGTTCATTAGTTTGTGTTCTTTATTTTTCTTTCCTCCGTCTAATTTTATATCTTCATTTGTTACATCTTCCTTCATTAGTGAACGAATCAGTTTTTACCTTGAGGAAAAATAACATTCTTGATGTGACCTTGCAACATCTCAGTGATTTTATCGATTATGTTTGTTTGATTTTCTTATTTTATCCCGATTTCTGTGATCTTTATATTATTCTTATTATTTTCCATCATTCATTCAGTTCTTCCATACCTCTCATATGATGTGTTTTCTTTTGTTATTTCCTTTACTGTTTATTTGTTCTACATTTATTTATTCGGTGGGGTTATTTCGTGACATTCAATAAATCTTTCGAAACAGTGAACTTCATCGTATTACCTTTAAGAATGACTGCGAATTATTTAGACTAATGTTTTCGAAAATCAGGTTCCTCCTGGAGCTAAAAGAAACGTAATCGTATTTCTTGTAATTTGTGGTCCGAATATATTGAGTGGAAGAAAAGAGAAGAGAAACTGAGATTTTTACTCTTACATTTATTTATTTATATTACGAAATTATTCACAAACAGAGGTTTAGGCGGAATATTTCTATAAAGAAATATCATCAAAGAATCGTGGTGAATTTTATGTCTTTGTAGTTTTCCTGCATTTTCTGATGAATGATTAAAAGGGGGCTCAGAAGCAAATATATAGCATCACGTGGCTTACAGTCAGGACTGGATGTGAATGATAATGCATTCCGAAAAGGATAAATTCACTTTGATATCGATACAAGGACAAACGCATTCATATTAAAATACTTAAGAAAAGTAGTTTCGTCACTTATGGATGGATATATATGTATATATATATATATATATATATATATATATATATATATATATATATATATATATATATACATGCAAGGAGAGAGAGAGAGAGAGAGAGAGAGAGAGAGAGAGAGAGAGAGAGAGAGATGTATGTGCATGTGTGGACGTATGCTGAATAGTGTTTAATTATATATTCATTTATTATTTTACTGTTTTCAGTCATAGAAATCCGTTCATGCTGGGAAATATCCTGCAAACCATTTTAATCGATTATAGTGAGCGAAAATTATTGTTGGGTACTTAAGTTGTCAATGAAGAAGAGAGCCAAGGCTAGAATTACCGTGACAGTAAAAGGACGAAACAGGAATGTAACATTTTTTTTTTTTACTTTTCTAACACACTTTTACATCTCGTAATAATATATGAAAGAAAAAATGCATCCACACATAATATAAGAAAATGCACACATACATATTCATAAACTCACAGACGCCCACATATAGCTCTTCCATTCTTTCATGTATTTCAATTATTGAACATCGACATTGTAAGGACATTAACATGAACGTTTTAGCTACACACAGACGCGTAGGCCACATACGCGCGCACGCGCTCACACACACATATAATTAGGTCTGGCACACATTTCATCGGACACAATGTCGAAACGGCATGTTCCGGATATGTAGACATGAACAAATCAATTTCAAGAGAGACTGGCGCAAATGCGCATTACAACATTTGTATAAATGACGTTGGTGCGGGGTGAATATATGGATATGTATGTATGTGAGAATGTCCGAGTGTGTGAACATGTTTTTACACAAACACACACATGTATATATGAAGAGAGTGACACAGACAGACAGACAGAGGCAGAGAGAGTATTGTGGTAGTCGACCGGTTTTATGTTTCGCTAATCATGACATTGAAGGTATAGTGATTTCGTATTTTCTTAAGAAGTTCTTTGTCCATGTTCTTGTATGAAAGATTGTGAATGCATAGAAAGATACGGGGGAGGGGGGTTAATTGTTGATTGTTCATTCGTGACAGGGGAGGTAATTGCGCATTGTTTGTGCGATGGAGTTAAATTAACATAACACAAACCCATGATCTAAAGTATTCAGGTGACGTATGTACAGTGACGAATAAGCGATCATGTGTTAAAATATATACTGAAACCAAAGCTGGTTATGCATTCATATTATGCGTGTTCTGTATTTTTCCATAAATAAATTTTCTTTATATAAACGTACTTGTGCAGCGTAGACTCTATAAATACGTACATTCGAACGTAGCAGGTAACAGCTAGACTTCGGCCGCTGTTTGTATCTCGTTGTGTCCATTACTTCGATCGGTTGGTACTGGCGCAATTTGTCTCCTACTCTGCTGTGTCACCTAACCGCAGAAATTCAGTCGGAGACTTTAGATAGCATCACGTGAATAACCTTTTCCGAAGCCTTTTCGAGCCTGCTGCTCCCAATAACAACCCAGCTTTTTCCTCATTATACGCCTTTGGTTTCAGACCTTTTCAGTTCTAGCCACTGACCACACAAAACACAGAGAGTCCCAGCAACAACAATACAGCAGCTACGTTGAGACTTACCAACTTCGTCCAACAGTATTCGGCAACCTCCATCTCCGTCGCTGCCAACGTTCTAATGTCAACATCTCTACGTACACAACTCATCCAGCAACTTGCCCAGGTACCAACACTTCAATTTTCGTGAATTACTTCACCATGGATCAACAACGAATATACAACCTTCGAGAACTCCTGTACCAAATGACACTGGTAGTAGCATCACAGCCACAACTTCACGTACGACATGTGCCGCAACCAGCTCAGCATCATTGCTGCAATTTCTTGATACCGTATTTCAGCTACCGTGTACAATTGACTACGAGATTTTCTTCTCAATCTTGTGTCTGTAAACATTCTTCTAACTCCTCATTATAAACTCCTTCACTGCTCCCTTCTTTGCGATTCTTATTTGTAAACACACGCGCCTACATCTATGCCTGTACACACATGCACTTTGTTATACTGACGCCCTGTCTATTATTTTGTATACATGACGTACACACAGACACACATGCTATCACATCAATAAATCTTCTCTTAAATATTCTATTCGGTTGTGTCTCTCTTTTTCCCTGTGGCGCAATGTAATATTCAATGTATATTAATTGTAAGGGCTGCGTGATGTACTAAGGAGCCATTTTCATCACCTCGCTTCGCACGGTCATTACACTAGTACAGAAATTTTCTTCCACTGGTAGATGGGGAAAACCATGAAATTTGGTTGCAGATTCCCTGGACATTCCACTATGTGTTTACTCAGACCTATCTGTCTATACCTTGGGATTCATTTCGAAAGGTATAGAGATACATTGAAAAACGTTGAAGGATGAACACCCGCAAAGGAATCATAAGTTTATTTATCGAATCCTCTGGGTTCAAATAAAATTTGAGCTCAGTGTCTGAAGTGTTTGGTTCATTTTTTTCTTTTGGTACAACTGTTTTCTTTCTGGTCTTTTACAAGTATATCTGCTAAGGATTCCAAAATATCCGTTATGGAAATATTTCAATTGCTTTCGATTATTGTTGTCCGTTGCACCAGGTTTGATACAGGCTTATTTACGCTTGTCAAAAATTCCAACAGTCGCTTTAATAATTAGTCTGAAATTTCTGTTATAACTTATATTGTATCATTCATTCATTTCTTTCAGTTGTTGCTATCAGCTGTATTTGGTAGGTGTATGTTTGTATGTGCGTGCGTGTGTGTATGTGTGTGTGTGTCCCCGTACCTGTGTATTGCTGCAGAATTGTGTGATTGGACCATAGTTATCTAATGTAATTTTGTAAGATTTAATTAACTATTTACAGAAACATATTTAAGTCTTCTACATAAAGGAAGTAATTGTATCGTGATATTCTCATTACTCTTGTGAGAATATTATTGTACTGGATTTATATTACTTTATGCGATTATTGTCTAAAATTTCACGTTTTATGCACCTTTGCTCTATAATGAATCCTTCGTTCGATGCTCCAGTTTCAATTATTATTATTATTATTATTATTATTATTATTATTATTATTATTATTATTATTATTAGCATCATCATCATTATTATTATTATTATTATTATTATTATTATTATTATTATTATTATTATTATTATTATTATTATCACTATTATTATTAATACTACTATTTATCACAACAGAAATGAAATAGACAAAGAAAGATCCCAACAATGGCTGAGTAGCTCAGGACTCAAAGCCGAGACGAGGATTTTAATTGCTGCACAGAATCAAAGCCCATCCACCAGAAATTACCAAAAACTTTTAGTGAAAAGAAATACAAGTAATTGCAGAACATGTGGAGATAGAGAGGAAACAATAGATCGTATTGTCACTGGTTGTTAAGTCTCGGCTAAGAGAGAAAATATTCACAGACACGACAGAATTGGGACCTATATACACTGGAAGCTATACCACACTATGGAGTAACAACAGAAAAAAGATGGTATATTCACACGCCAGAAAAGGTAACAGTAAATTACGAAGCAACCATGCTCTGGCTTATGCCATTACAAACACATAAAGAAATTAAGGCCAACAGGCCGGATATAACTGTCAATGATCATCAAGAGAAAATGTGTTCTAATCGATGTATCAATACCAACAGATGACAATGATTCTCTAAAAGAAACGAAGAAACTTTCAAAATACACGATCTTGAAATAGAGGTAACTCGAATGTCGAGTCTAAAAACAGAAACGATTCCTATCATAATAGGCGCATTAAATATGATAAAAGAAACTATTCAGCCAAAAACATAACAAAAACACCAGGACTAATAAGTATATATATCATACAGAAAATAGCACTACTAGGCAACGCACACATCCTACGTAAAACACTTTCAATACACTAAAATTTAGAGCATCACAACAAACCACAGCACATACCCAAGGCATACATAGCTGCGCTCGTTAGTGCAGTGAATGCACGTGATAAAAATAAGGCTACTGAATAATAATAATAATAATAATAATAATAATAATTATTATTATTATTATTATTATTATTATTATTATTATTATTATTATTATAATAATATCAGTGATGATGATGATGATTTCATTTATTTACCTCAAGGGTGAAGAATAAAATAACAACAACCACAACTGCAATAATAATAACAATAACCATAACAGAAACACCAGCAGCAAAACCTAAATAGTAGCATAAAACACTGATAATTATATTAGTAAAATTTACGGAATAAAAGCAACAGAATTTGTAAAAATAAAACATTAAAACCATTTATAATAATGGATGCCTTTGTTTTCTTATCCTTTACTTTCGTTCCTTTCATATGCTTTAGATATGTCTATGATATCATTTTTAATGCTTTGAAATAATATAGTGTTCCAATTCAGTATTAAAGTAACGCTGAATGCATTTTATTAGGGAAAGAACTAAAGATCGATATATCAGCTGCAAATTTGCACTTTTTCATTCGATTTATTACATTTATAGTTTAAATATTAGTATTTAAATAGTATTTCCTATATATGTGAATATATTCGGTAATGTTTAATACGTTTCTCCAGAATTAATATCAAATCTAAGGCGTACATATCGATTTTTTCTGCTATCTTTAGAAATGTTATTAGTGCCGCCTCAGAAAAGAACCCGCATGCACAAAATAATACACAATAAATCTCTATGTGCTTCATTTATTTCTTTCATGTATAATACTTTATTCAATATTTTTTTCTGTTTTTCTGTTTTTAATTTTTCACTCTCCGTACGAATACGCAACCTTTCTGTGAACTATATTATAGCGTTTAGTCATATTACTTTGTTAGCTTTCAATCTAATTATAGTTATTAAACCTGAATTCCATTTTCTAGTTAAAATGCACAACTTATAACTAGAATATTTAAAATACTTAATTTGGGTAATTTGCTTTATCGTTCGTTGAAATTGAAATTATTATCGATTTTCAGAAATAGCTTTTTCTGAATTCTATAAATATGAGTAGTCATATCAAACTATAAATTTCCTAGTTAATCCGATTGGAAGAAAACAAAACCAAACGTGATACATGGATTACTGAATTCTTTTAATGAACTTTCTTATTACAGTTAAGACACTTAGCAAATACAAACAGTATCGCACAATATTCTACAATATTTTCTTAAGCGTTTTGTATGATTTCATGAATTTCATAAGTTATTTCAAATAGTCATTAACGTAGCGATTACTACACATTTATATAAATAAAGACAGCAACATATATATGTGCGTGGATGCGTACATTTCCATATAATATATAAAAATCGTATGTTTATATATGTATGTGTACATACATATAAATATATATATATATCTACGTATATATATGCATACAGGTGAGTAAACAATCGAAAGAAGGTGACACTCCTTATATTTGGTAGGATTTATATCTGCAATTCAATAAATTTTCGACTTAAATGCAAGTAAGATAACGATTTATAGTTTCGCCCAACAAGCCTACAAAAATTTAAGTTGTATGGAGATGAATCAAGCTGTTATTAAATCATGTGTACATATATATATATATATATATATATATATATATATATATATATATATATACCATATGTTTGCCCATCCTTTACAGCCGCAAGTCCAACTGAAATACGCCTTTTTTTGTTGGTTCTTTGCACTTAACTATCATACACAAATTATAGATAACTCGCTTTGTCAAGATTTTGAATTCTTGGCAAGTAGAAAAGCAAATAACACTGGTCATATTGCATGCTCACCCGGTGGCTTCATGATATCACCACATTCACGATATATTTACTTACAGGCGGATATATGGAGGATAACATATAGAGATTTTTTATATGTCATAGGAATATGTGTAACAATATTTGAAGTTTTTATTGTCACGCAATGTGAGATGCGTTTCTCAGATATTTTGTGATAGCAATTAATCAACAAGCTGATAATCTTGTCTTTCCTGACGTGTTTGGAATATGTGTATGTGTGTGTGCGTTTGTGTGTTTGTGTGTGTGTGTGTGTCTGTGTGCGTTTGTGTGTTTGTTTGTGCGTGTGTGTGTGTGTCTGTGTGTGTTTGTGTGTTTGTGTTTGCGTCTGTGTGTGTATGTATGTTTTATAAATCACTTGTGGGCACGCTGTATTTCGTTATGCAACCATAATATACTATAAATTACATTAAACGATTTTATAAATGAATGTCAGGTTCTATTACGTTGGCAGTATGCTATACATTATTTGTTAACATTATCTATACATATATTCTATAGAAATTACAGCCACCACTTATCATGTTACGACGATTCGCATCCGAGACGTCAGATGTAACAAAAAGTGAGATCGAAGATAAGAACAAAGAAAGGGTAATAGGTATATATATTCCCCATATCGGGGGCGTTTTCCCCTTCATCAGGACCCATATAGCTCTTTAATCATTCCCAGGCACATTGCTTAAGTAGCCATTATATACAGCGGTGAAACTTTATTGGATATAACAATTTTACATATTAAACGGATTACAAGTTATGTTGAGATCAAGAAACAATAAATTAGTTTAAACAAAGACGGAAGAAAGGAAGGAAAATAGATGTAAAATTAACCAATACAGAAACTGTTTGATACTTGCCAACTGAAAAATAATCGGAGAACAAAACCGCAAACATTACTTTGGAGGCAAAACTTAAAGAGCGGTGTACTGTAAGAAGTGGTTGTATGCCGTATGCATTTTTGCTTAAGTGAGTTTGACATACCACTGCAAAACTCATGTGTATGTGTGTTATTGTGTGTGTTTCTGTATGTGTTTCTGCGTGCGCGCGCGTGTGTTATGTATACAGAAACAGGTAGAAAATTACAGTGCAGTTAACGGTTTCTAATTGCCAGTCAGGTGAATTAAGAGAATGATATATATGCAGGCTGCGTAAGATATTTGAGGACAGATTTGTGTTTATAATTTAAAAAAAAAACAGATATATGATAACAATAGCTATACTTATCAAAAAATACTATGAGGATGAAAATAAGCGTTCGTTGTTACAATGTTATTCGATAACGCCACGTTCAAGTCCAACAAGTGCTTCTGTATGAGAACTAAATAATCTACATGCTCCAATCAAGTAGTCCTAGTCCATTTTGGACATTACTTTGACTATGGTAGCTTTTATAGAATCTTCGTTGCTACGATCGTATTAATTGACCTCTCTCCCTCAACAACGCTCTACATGCAATAGTCCACTGAAATGAGATCAGAGGAATAAGGAGGCCAAAGGGTAAGGGTTATGTGATCAGAAACATTTTCAGCCATCCATTCTTGTGTGACTAGAGACATATGTGATAGTAGAGAGCCTCACTGAAATACATATGCCTTTCCATTGCATACACCGTCTATTCAGGGTTTAAAAATTATTTCCCGGACCTCAATGTGGGCGGCAGAGTTAACTCCAAGGTCTTGGGGTAAGAAGTAAGGATGCATCACATGACCTTCATTGCTTACAAACTCTAAAACCATGATTGTTGCGGGAACTTTTGTATGCATAACACTTGGAAATTCAGAAGGGTCTGCACATACCCATTCATTTATTCTGTTAACTTTTTGATGTTGGTCGAAGTTTTTCTTTGAGAAAAACAAAATCAAACCTTCTGCTGGAATTTTCAGTTTGTTTAAGAGCCTTTAGATCTGATGTAGTTATGTTCTTTTGCTTTTTCATACAAATTGACATTTCATCATCATATAAGACTTATATCTGATGTCTTCGTGGATAACATATCTGACTATTCCATCTGACTCGTGGAGATCTTTTGCAATTGACCTCATGGACTTTTGGTCATTGAAATCAATGGTTTCTTGAACTTGCTGGATAAATTCAGGTGTTCTGATGATTTCAGAGCGTTTAAAATGCTTTTTATACTTTGATACTTGTATTATGTGTCAGTCTTTCTTCTCTAGCTCCTTACAAACTTTGCCAACAAAAGATATGGTAACATTTATAACTCGAGATATTTCTAAATCACTTTGCTCAACCTTTATAACCACAATAACAACATGTCTCTTCATTTGTCCAGTAAGCTGATGTCTGCCATACAGAGTTAGTAGAAAATGCAGCAATGACCCCAAAATGGTATGTCCTCATATACCTTACGCACCTTGTATACAATATGTATGGTTGTGTATATGAGTGTGTGTGTAACATGTATATGTTCATCTGTGGTATGTTCTAATGTGTATATGTGTATGTATCTGTGCGTGTATTATGAATGTATACGTATGTATAAATACACATTATCACTCACTCTCATCACCATATACATATATACTTAACTACCTACCTACTTACATACATACATACAAATATTTTCCCTCATTTGTATCTTACTCTTTTCTAATGTAAGTTACTATATATCCTTTAGGCTTTTTGCTATAACAAACTAACGAAGTCATGTTCAGTTTCATGTAACAAATTTGTTTGTCTATATATTTGTCACATTTTTTTGTCTAATTCACTGAACCCCTGATAGGTACTTAATATAGGATTTTATTTCGTGATAATTTGTGTAAATGCCATGTCACATTTTCAAATATAGATTTATATTTCACGCGAAAACTTTATGGAATATCATACATCAGATATTCTTCCCAATATTTCTTAATATTGGAATTTTTTTTAATTGTCACTATTGGTAGGCAAAGAAGCATAATTGCAAACTAATTGTCATAGGACACCACTATAATTGAACTGTGATAACAGCGATAAACTCCAACTGATATATAATATGTGAACGCAACATCACGTTGGGAACAATGAAAATTGTCATATCGGTTAAAATATATATTCAATACTTGTGATTTTACCTACGCGCATAAGATTACAGATTCCAGGTTTCAGTAGATGCTAAGGACCACAACATTCTCTCAAGTAACTATACCTCTGTTAGTTACCGTTTTAAACATTGCAGTTAGCTAATTGGGAGCCATATTACTGCTACTACCGGAAGATAATCCCTCCCAACCTTGGCAAAAATGACACCAAAGAGTTCATTTCTAAAATGATTGATGATCATGTCTCTGACCAGTATGCAATTTTAAATTGACCCCCCCCCCCAAAAAAAAAAAATATACCGCATGTTTGTATTTTATAATCAATTTTTCCTTTCTTATAAATGTCGAAAGGGAACAGAAGTCAACTCGCAATTCTACTTTTATTCCAATAACTTCATATCTGCAATTCCTTCTCCAGAGAATCAAGCGTTCACTTACGAACCGTCCCACGTTCCTACCATTGACATCTTTTAAGAATATGTCCAGCCCCAAAATTGATATCATCGGTTGCATGACTTCCAAGAAATAGTGTGCTAAAGTTTACTGAACCATATTGCAATAACCATACTTTTATGTTGATGGACTTTGTGAAGCTGTATCACTCACCAGGAATTTCCTCAGAGTTCTTTCCAAATTATTAAGAAAGTAAATTCTAGTTTCTTTCAACGAGTAAACCTGAGTGGATTTACATCATTTACATTTTCTTTTAAGCAACAATATGTAACGCTGAAGACACGGTCAACAGAAAAAATACAGAGAAAGGAAACAACGTGTCAGGAAATACCAAAGTATTTAATGATGGATAGGACGAATGAGTATGCCTGTAATCCATCAAGATTTAATAGGATGGATGTAGCGGAGAAATAGTAATAGTTGTATAGAAGGTGCAATTGTCCGATCGCGCGCGCGCACACACACAAACACACACCCACACGCAAACGCACACATATATATGTATACAAAAATGAGTTTGCATGTGTGTGTACATGTGTATGTGTGAACACGTCTCTATGTGTGTGCACGTGTGTATGTGTGTGCACTTATGTATGTCTGTGCACGTGTGTATTTGTGTGCACATATGTATGTGTGTATACTTGTGGATGAGTGCGCACGAGTGTGTGCGTGTAGCGACGTTGTGTAGGGACTGATTTATACAAAGTTTGATTGCTACATATTTATCAACTCTAGATATCTCATAGCAGAACTTTCCCCTCGTCATATACATACATATTCAAATCTGTACAAACACATATAAATATATTTACATGTAAATATGCAATAATTATTTATATGTATCTATATTATCAACAGAAGTAGTGTTGGTACCGAGAGGTAATATGAAGCCCACTTAAAATTGGATGTTTTCTAAGAACAAATTTTACTCCAGTAGATGCCATATGAGAAACTCTCATATTAGATTTCATACCGCTTTTATACCGCTAGATATATCCTCGCTGTCTCCAGCGTCGGGACCACCAAATCACGTGATTTCGACTTTATTTGGTCTCGTCAATGATGGATGCTCCACTTCAAGAGAGATCATAGAGACTCATCTCCGAGTTAGTGATATAAAGAAATATAGTGCCAGAAGAGACACTGTATTCGCGATTAGATAGTGCGCTTGTTACAAATAGATATATTAGCGACAGAATTAGTACTGATACCGATAGGTGATATATATCTTTATTTAAACATAGATGTTTTGTTAGAAAAAAAAACGTTATTGTGGTAGATACGAAAAGGGAAATTCTTATATTCGCATTTGGAGCAAAATTCACGCTTGTTTATGACTAGCGGGGAAATGAATGCCCGGCATACCCAGTGCAGATGGCACCAGATCATATGATTTTGACCTTCGTTGGTCTCGTCGTTGATGGACGAATGACTGAAAGCAATATTTAAGACAAAGGAATGTTGAAACCACACGGTGTGGTGGTCTCCGAGCGCCGTAAAAATCCATGTTTATATGGACACACACACACACACACACACACACACACACACACACACATACATACACGCACACACACACACACATACATGCACGTACACACACACACACACACACACATTTATATATATGTTCTTTTATTATTTTACGAGTTTTAGTCATGTGACTGTGGCCATGCTAGAGCACTGCCTTTAGAAAAATAAGTCGACCCCAGGACTTATTCTTTGTAAGCCTAGTACTTATTCCATCTGTCTCTTTAGCCGAACCGCTAACTCACGGGGACGTAAACATACTAACATCGGTTGTCAAGCGATGGTGGGGGGGGGGACAAACACGCAGTCACACATTTCTCTCTCTCTCTCACTCTCTCTCTCTCTCTCTCTCTCCACTCGGGGAGACTACATCCGGAACCATGCAGTTGGGAAGCAAGCTTCTTACCACACAGCCACTCCTAGAAAGTTAAAAGCCTATTTATTTCATTACGCATGGGGTTCCCAATGTTTAATTATATTGAAGCTCCTTGAACAACACGGAGCTTATATAAAAGCGATGTATGTTTTCCTTGGCTGAGAGAGCAAAGTCTCGCTTGACTCGGGGATCATTTCAAATTCCAGCGAAAATGTACTCAGTTTCTGCCCTCATCTAAAACGTTTCCCACTTCAGACTTGGAATTCCCCGTTCGTCAAATAGACTCGGCACGGTTTTGACCGTAGTGATATTCGAAGGACTAAACTGCTCTTGTGCTCTTGTTCGCCGAATATATGAACTACTAACGATATATATATATATATATACATAGAGAGAGAGAGAGAGAGAGAGAGAGAGAGAGAGAGAGAGAGGGGGTGGAGGCGTACGTGTATATAGATATATCTAAGCACACGCACTCATATTAGCACATGCATACACACACATACCAGCATACTCACAAACACAAACCTATATATAAGATAGATAAATGCTTCTGGTGTAGCATTTACTGCTAGTTCGATAAGTACCTACACCAGTAATATCTGAAACATCAGTATTTCATGTTGAAGTTTAACAATACACTAAGGTTTAATTACAGTAAATAGGTAACAGTTTGAACGGAATTTTGCATAAAAATTTGCCAGGGCAATATATTAATATGTTTAAATATGATTCGATTTTTAGATGCTTAATGGATTTTCTGTTGATGTTAATTAGCTTCAGGAAAGATTTTAGCAACTTCAGGTAAATTGGTTGTTGGAAAGAACGTAAAATGTCTTGGAGTTTTAATTTATCATCAAGATGAATGCTTCACGTTCCAAGTGTTCAGGCGATTTCTAAGGCATATTCTTTCTGCGTTGCTTGCTATATTCATCTTTTTCACACTCTCAATTATATTATTATATTATTCTCACCTACATTATTATATACACGTGCTTGTGTGAGTATATATATATATATATATATATATATATATATATATATATATACATATACGTTTAAGTATATATGTACCCCCCACAGACCAACACACATATATATGCACCCCCCACACATATATATATGTGCATTTATAAACATAGATTTGTGCCTGTGTATATATATATGTGTATATATATATATATATATATATATATATATATATATATATATATATATATATATATATATATATATATATATATATATATATATATATGGGAGAATGTACGAAAAAAACAACAACAGACGAGGACAGGTGGTGTAAACAACAAAAGTATGTATTAGTTTGACGCTCGGGAATACAGATAGTCTTTAACGTTTCGAGCTACGCTCTTCAACAGAAAGAATACGGAGAAAACAAGGAGAAAAACACGGAGAAAAAAATGAATGGTGCTTGGTCAACGATCTATCATGATATATATATATATATATATATATATATATATATATATATATATATATATATATATATATATATATATATATATATTCATATTCCTCTACATCCTACACACAGATAGATGATAGATAGACACCAAAATATATGCATCCAGTTTTGTGTATAAGGATATATGCATAGATGTATAATGTATTTTGTTTTCTCTTTTCTCTTCACTTTTCAGATGTGTATTGGTCACGAACAACCGAATATTTATCTTTGCTTATGTACCTGTGCTCTACGAGTTGATATTAGTTTCTCCAATATTCTGGAGGACAGGTTATTTTCAATGTTTCCGTACGTTTACATTTTAGATGCATTACGTTTGTTAGACCAGTGCTTCCACTTAACAATCATGTTGCAAATATTGATGACAATATGTCGACCCGAGAATAAGACCAACATATAATCATGTTGATATCATTTTCTCCTGGCATATGTCCATTTTTAATTTAAGTAATTTGTACGAGACTTGGCAATACTATTGTGATAACATTCATAATTCACTTCTCCTCCTATTATCTTCGGTGTTTCTTTTTACAAAAAGCATATTCCCCTGAAATTTCAAATGAGTATTTTTTTCTATCCCTGACTTTTATTAAAAGCGTATGAGCAGACTAGCACAAACGGGTAGATCTACAAATTGATTGGCATAAATATATGTATATATGTATGTATGCATGTACATAAAGATAGATAGATACACACAGAGATACATCAACCCCATATATGTGTGTGTGTATCTATCTATCTACCTATCACTCTATTTGCATATGCATATATATATTTATATATATATATATATATATATATATATATATATATATATATATATATATATATATGTATAAATATAAACTGAGTTGGTCATGTGTACACATGCTGTACAATGGGTAGTTCAAATCATATATTATACATTAAAAGAGGTAGCCGAAATAAGTTTCGTATTAAATAGATGTATGTATGTATGTATGTATGTATGTTTTTACGTATGTATGTATGTATGCATGTATGAATGTGCATAAAGATAGATAGATACACAGACGGATACATGTAGACACACATATAGATGCAACCCCATATTTGTGTGTATCTATCTATCTATCTACCTACTTCTCTATTTACGTATGGTTATATGTATGAATAAATACTGATTTGGTCATGTGTACCCATGCTCTACAATGGGCAATTCAAATCATGGATTATACATGAAAAGAGGTAACCGAAATACGTTTCGTAATAAATAGATAATGTTCAGTAGAAGTGCTTGCTATTCGTGATAGAAAATACGAGGCAAAAATGCTTTCAATAATTACCAAATCAGTGCGCTGTGAATATGATACTTGAGTTTGCCTTTGACCTAACCATTGCTATACACTTACTTTCTACAAAATTTAGATTCTTCAATGAAAATATGACACTATTTCACAAATATTTTGGAAATGAAATGTTTGGTCTTTTAAATCGAGCCCCAATGATTCAGTTGTACTGATATACCCAATTACAGTACCATAAACGAAATATACTTTATGTTCTCTATAAAAAAAATACCATGCTCTATTACAATAGAATGGTATTTTAGATAATGCCAACACAGATATACTATACCTGAAAACGCAAACTCTCGTTACAGATACAAGGAATTCGATCATGTATTGATTTTGGTTTCGCTGACTTCCAGTAACACTGTATATAGGATTATACGACCCAAACAAATATTTTATACAAAATAGTGAGTTATAAAGCATTACATGTATATATCCAATGCGCTTTGTTATTCTACAAACACAGTCGTGACTGTAAAGCTGTTATTAGAAATCTCCCTTCAACCACTTTCCACGTGGTATTGAAAAATCTACGATAAGCTCGACAAAAAAAAAAGGAAAAGAAAAAAAAACTCGTGTTCTTTTATATATGCGGTACATTTGAAAATAACGCTGGTCTAGATATATGGTTTATAAATTGGACTGGGTATCAAATATATGAATACATATATGTGTCTGAGTGTTGAAACATATATATATATATAGGGAGAGATAGAGAAATAGAGTGAGAGAGAGAGAGAGAGAGAGAGACAGACAGACAGACAGACAAACAGTCAGACAGATGAGAGAGAAAGATGCTTCTGTGAATATATGCATACGCACAGTATACTACCAGCATATTACAACTAAGTATTGCTTTAACTAACTCTGAGTTCGATATAAGATATACGGCATTCCCATCCGCCTACACGTTTACATACCTAGATTGTAGGATTCCAATGTGTATTGTAAAAAAGTAAATTCTTTTTTCTTTCCCTCCTTTTAGTCGGAGAAATCGAAAACTAGACTCATTCTTTGTAAACCTGGTACTTATTCTATCTGTCCCTTCTGCCGAAACCCCAGGTTACGGGGACGTAAACACACTCCAACATCGGTTGTCAAACATAGACACAATGAAACACACATAAATATATACATTTATATACGGCGGGCTTCTTTCAGTTTCCTTCTACCAAATCTGTTGACAAGGCTTTGGGTCGACCCGAGTCTATATCAGACACTTGCCAAAGGTGTTGGGAAGTTAGCTACTCACCACACGGCCACACCTGCGCCTATATATACATACATATATATATATATATATATATATATATATATATATATATATGTGTGTGTGTGTGTGTGTGTGTGTGTGTGTGTGTGTGTGTGTGTGTGTGTGTGTGTGTGTGTGTGTATATACAATAATGTGCATTGACTGCAGTGTCATAGCAGTTTAGCTGTTGATTCTAACATTGTAGGTGCTCTGACAACCTTGATCATATTGTGTGTGTGTGCCTCTGTGTTTGTGTGTGCCTCTGTGTGTGTGTGTGCCTCTGTGTGTGTGTGTGCCTCTGTGTGTGTGTGTGTGTGCCTCTGTGTGTGTGTGCCTCTGTGTGTGTGTGCATGTGTGTGTGTGTGTGTGTGTGTGTGTGTGTGTGTGTAGTCAGTGTGCGATGGATAAATTATCCCCATTTTATATATTTAACTTCGCCTATGCGCAGTTTGCTTTTGATTTTGTAGACTACACAGTATAGTAGGGTCAGTTGGGCACTGTCTGTTAGAAAAACAACACCATCATGCAATCTGAGATATACCAAGCGTATATAAAAATCAAACATCCAGTCAGTATCATGGTGTCTGGAGGGATCACTAGCGATGGCGACGTTATGCCTCCATTCAGCTACCCATAAATTTCGGGCATAATTTGTCAATTTATGTATGAAATTACTTTTTCTGATATACGATTCGTTTATCCGGTTCACCCATTTTTGCAACTTGTTCACTTTTTAATCATGTATTATTTTCTCTCTGAATTTATTTTCAAAGCAGTTGACTTCGACGTCAGTTGCTTTTAGGCTGTACATTACGTGGTATTGTTTATGACGATTTCCCTATCATAACAGAAGCTCATTGTTTATATTTTACTATATATTCTACAGCTTCAACCGAGTGAAGGCGCATGGCTGAAAATCTGGAGCGTCGGGCTCACAGTCCCGAGACAATGAGTTCGATACCCGGACCGGGCTGTGTGCTGTGTTATTTCACGTTGCTCCAGTTCGCCTAGCTGTAGAAATAACTTGCGACATCATTGGTGCCAAGCTATATTGACTTTTGATTTTCTCTTGGACAACATCGGTATCGTGGAGCGGGATGTCTGTTATGCATGGTCGACTGTTGATGTTCCATAAACAACTTTGCCCTTTTTGTGCCTTGAAGGGTAACTTCCTAAGTGCAATTCCATGCTCATTCAAGAACGGAGTCTATCTATGTATCTATTTATCTATCTATATATATATATATCCGATTCCTGGATCGGGCGGTGTGAAGTGTTCTCGAACAAGACACTTTATTTCACGTTGTTCCAGCTCACTCAGCCGTAGAAACGAGTTGTAACGCCACTGGTGTTAAGCTGTATCGGCTTTTGCCTTTCCCTTGTATAACAACGGTGGAAAGGAGAGGGGAGGCTGGTATGCATGGGCAACTGCTGGTCTTTCATAAAGAACCTTGCCCGGACTTGTGCCTTTACACAATTCACAACCAGTATTGCAAATTACACAAGCACTGCAAAGCCCAGTACCACTAAATCTAGAATTGTTCTATTCTACAACCTACTCAACAATGGTTAATATATAATACTATTCTTTCGATGAAAGTTGGTAGTCAAACAACCACCTTTACATTAATTGACATTTCTGAACATTTTTTCGTAAAAATGAGCGTATATATATAAATATGTCAATGCGTGTATGGGTGTGTTAATGTGTGTAATTGCGTGAGGTAATAACCAGAATAATCTATCATTAACTAATGCAAACATATATATGCCAAGAATACAGACTCTTTATGAGATACATTTAAAACATTATTATTGTATCAGCATAACATGTCCTTAACAACATTTCAATTGTATCTCAGACAATATTATGAAAATTAACGAGAAGAAAACAACTCTAGAAACAATTACAGAGATGAAGAATCATTATGTTATTTTAGTACAAAAGCTCTTGCTGAAACAACATATACGATGTAAAGAACAATGTCACTACAATTGAAAAGACGATATTGTGTCTGGAAATGTTACACCATTGATGATATCATGACATCCAAAGTACATGATTACTCACCGTAAATAAGTGGTTTTAAGACATCAATATATAAAGAAAATAATTTAAAAAAATTATTCATATACATATGATTATATATATAAGTATATACATATATTTATACACACGCATACATATAAATGTGTATACATATATATATTATATATACACACACACACACACACACACACACACACACACACACATATATATATATATATATATATACATATACACGTATGTATGTATGAATGCATGTATGTATGTGTGTATGTATGTATGTAAAACACTAAGATTTTTATCAATGGAAACAAGCTTCAGTGATGATATGACTAATATAAAGCACTATTGTATTGGGAAGACATTATCTTAAGTTAATTGAAACAAGATCTACTTATTGTCATTCTTTGCCAGTCTCTTCAATTTGGAGAGAAGTTTACTCTTAACGTTAGTGATATTTATTTGCATGAATCTCTTAGATTGCCTTTAATTATTCACTTCTGTATTCTCCGAACGTTTACATTTTGGATTGTGCATAATCGCTTGTTTATATGTGTTTTCTAATGCCAGGAACGAAATTTCTAGATAAATGAATTATGTCTGCATTCCAACAAATCCATTTGCTTTCAAGAAGCACGGATTACGCTATATAACAGGACTGGTTTTCTTCGCATTTGCACATATTCAATTTCCTGAAAGCACTCAACTAAGCTTCTGTGATCCACTTTCACATATATATCTAAATACTTGCATTGTTGCTATAGAAATCGCGTCACTTGAATCTATTCAAAGATTTATCTTGTGACCGTTTATTTTCATTTGTCTCATACACTCAGCAGGCATTCTTTACAGTGATTTCTCTGTATGAAATTTAGCTTTTGGTTATCTTCCTACTTCACTAGAGCAATGTAGTGAGTATATTCTCAATGGAATATACCGAATGATTGTTCAATTTTCTCCATAGAGACCTTCTAGACAACACACATACATAACCACTCACGGCCACGTACGACACAATATTTAACATACCACTAGCTTATGCTAAAATAAAATTGTGTTTCCGTTCAGAATCTTTCGAACAATGTTGTAGTCATTCACGACAGTCTAAATTATTTTCGTTGCCTTCGATGCAGGCGTGCTTATAGGGAAAGTAGGTTCCTTCCCAACGACAGAGTTCTATGTTCAGTTTTACTGCGGGACACATTGGGCGAGTGTTTTCTTTTATAGCCTAGGACACACCAAAGCCTTGTGATTATATTCAGCACGTGGGAGCTGAAAGATGTCCGTCATATATTTGTATATATATGTATATATATATATATATATATATATATATATATATATATATATATATATATATATATATATATATATATATATATATATATATATATATATATTGAGTTGTCCGGAAAGTTCGTGCCGATTTATAGTAGCTTACCTTTCGACTTATTTTAGAAGATGTTTGAATCCAGAAAATAGGATTTGACTACACCTCCATTTAGAGCACAGTTGAAGCTATATTTTCGTGGAAGAAGGTTTACGTTCCTATAACCTGTGTTAATTTTGGAACCCTTTAAAATGGAAGATAAGAAAGTTCATTTTCGGCACTTGATGCTTTTCTTTTTCCGTAAAGGGAAAAATGCCTCACAAGCAACCAAAGAAATATGTGCAGCTTACGGTGATGTTTCTTTATCCGAAAGAACTGTACGGAAGTAGTTCGCAAGGTTCCGAGCTGGAGATTGTAGCCTTATTGATAAAGAGCGATCAGGCAGACCATCCACTACAGATGATGACCAAATCAAGACATTAATTGAGAATAACCCACATTGCACCATCCGAGAATTAGCACAAAGGCTCGACCTATCAAAATCCGTCGTTCATGAGCATCTGGTAAAACTTGGGTACACACATCGCTACGATGTTTGGGTACCTCATGAGTTGAGTGAGAAGAACCTTTTGGAAAATCGGCACGAACTTTCCGGTCAACCCAATATATATATATATATATATATATATATATATATATATATATATATATATATATATATATATATTATATATATATATATATATATATATATATATATATATAAGTTCAAAAAAACACAAAAAAACAATAACAAACAACAACAAAGTGATGACGTGATACGGATAGTGTTATTGGACGCTCGGGAAAGGAAAGAGAGAGAGAGTATGACGTTTCGGGCGGAGCCCTTCGTCGGAAAGACGGAAAGTTCAAAGAATGGAAAAACGGAGGAAGAGAAAATCGGCACCGATGCTCACGAGGTTACATTGTGGAAGGACCGGAAGAGGAAGTGGTGGAGGAAAAGTTCTTTCTAAGACAGGAGAGTGAAAAAAGGAGATGAATATCTGTGCGTGCGCGAGAGTCTGCAAGTGTGTGTGTAATAACAGAACGTGTGTGTGCATATGTATGTGAGTGTGTGTGTGTGTGTGTGTGCGTGGTTTGGTGGTTTATCTGTTAGTGTGTATGTGTGTGTTTGTGTGTGTGTGTGTGTGTGACATAGTGGAAGGAATTAGTAGCAGGAATAGTTAGTGGGTGCTTATGGACAATGGTCAGTGGAAGGTCAGCAGGCAGTTTTTGGGTATGTGTGTGTTTGTGTGTGTGTTTGTGTGGGGTTGCAGGTGTTGAGTACGTGTGCGTGTGTGTGTGTATTTTGTACGTGCGCGTGTGTGTATGTGTATGTTTTCGTGCGTGCGTGTGTGTTTGTGCGTATGTGTATGTTGTGCATATGCCCATGTGTGTGCGTGTGTGTATGTGTGTGTTTATGTGTGTGTGCGTGCGTATGTGTGTGAGAGCGTAAGGATGTGCCAGGTATGTGTGTTAGTTTGTGTGTGCACTCCTGTGTGTGTGTGTGTGCATATGTATGCGGCTGTGTATGTACGTGTATGTAGGCGTGCGCGTATATATGGGTGTGTATGTGTGTGTCTCTGTGTAGGTAAGGCTGTGTAAGGTGTGTGTCTCTACCACTGTACGTGTGTGTGTGTATATATGTGCGTTCGTCTATATGTGTGTGTGAGGGCGCGCATATATGTTTGTCATGTGTGTGGGCGGTATATATGAAAGGTGTGTGGGAGGTGTGTGTGTTAGGTGTATGGGAGGTATGTGAGGTATGTGTGAATGGGGGTATGTATGGGTTGTCAGGTATGTGGGAGGTATGTGTGAATGGGGGTATATATGGGTTATGTGTGCAAGGGTGTGTATGCTTGTGTGTGTGTGTGTGTATGTTTGCGTGATTGTTAGCGAGTGTGTGTATGCGCAAGTGTGCGTGTGTATGTGCGTTTGTATACGTGTATGGGCGAGTCTGAGCGTGTAAGTGCATGCATATGTGTTGTGTGTGTGTGATGTGTTGGGGGGTAGGTGTGCTTACATGTGTGTGTATGGGTGCGTGTATTTTTTGTGTGTGGGTATGTGTGCGTGTAGGAAGAGATGAAATAAATAGTGGAAAATTGTAGTGATTGTAATAAAAAAGTGAATAATGGATATAATGTAAAGTGGATGAGGGGGGTGGGGTAAAATAATAATAATAATAATAATAATAATAATAATAATAATAAATAATAAATAATAAATAAAGAAATGTGTTGCATTGTCGTAAAGGGGAGAGTCATAAGGAGGAGGGGGCTGTGTTGAGTCCGAAGGGGAAAGATGATCTAAGGTTAAAAATATAGCGCTGTTCCAAGTGGAGTCGCGAGGGAGTGGACCCATGGTGCAGGGCGAGGCCAAAAACGGAGATGTTAGAGGGGGAGTGGTTGGCCAAGTGGAAGTGACGTGCGACGGGGGAGTCCGAACCTAGCCGAACGTCCCTTAGGTGTTCGATGAAACGGTCGGCCAGCCGGCGGCCCGTCTGCCCCACGTATATTTTGTTGCATAGGTTGCATCTGATGCAGTAAATTAGGTTGGAGGAGGTGCAGATGAAACTGTGTGGAATGTGAAGAGTGTAGGTTCGACCCTGTGACAGAGGTAGTGTTGGTGATGAAGGGGCAGGTGTGACAGCGGGATACATATATATAAGTGTGATCATTGTGCGTGTGCATATATATGTTTGTTTGCGTGCCTCTGTACCCACTACCGCTACCATTTAACAAATGGTCTGCTGTCAATGTGTTTACCAGTCCGTGATCCAGCTTTTAGGCAAAAGAGAACGATTGAATAAGTAGCAGGATTTTAAAAAGCGTAGGTAGGTCCATTCATTCGACTAAAACGTCTTCAAGGAGATGCCCCCGCATGTCAGATGTCTGACAACTAAAACAAGTAGACGAAAGAAGGTGAAAGGTAATTGTCATGATAAACTTTGATTAATTTAAAATGTCATCGAAACTGTCGAGAGAATGTATAAATGAGTTATGCCCATGCTACTCAACGACCTCTTACAATCAAAGGATATAAAGACAACAGTAACAACTTTGTAATACCCCACACAATGCTAGGCAGATTTTTCACCGATACATTTTCCACTAATATATGAATACTGAACTTACAATCGCTGGCACATAATTTTGACAGATATTGATTTCGTAGAAATATTATCGATGAAAAACATGTTTAACACTGCTTCACGTTTTACTTTAAAACGTTTCCAATGATTTTAGGCCTTCACTATATTATTGTGTTATTTATTTTTTAAATAAATGAACATACCTAACTAATATCCCGTACACGGTTTATCAAAATAGTATCTCGATAGTATACAATGAAAGCATTCGATGCAATAAATATATGAATATGGATTAATAGTTTTAAAATATATGCAAAGAAATAATCTCATGGCATGATAGTTACTAATAATTTATGCATTTCATTGAGTACTGTTGCCTATTCTGAAATCTATTTATAAGTAGCCATAAAGGAACAAGTTATAGGTTCGTATCATCTCTAAAGAAAGAGTATTAACTTCAAAACATTTCTAACACTGCTTCACATAGTTTCATCAATTAATTTTCTTTAATATTTTTCCAAAATAATAAAATATTGCTACTTGAGCTAACGTCATTCAGGCGGCTTTCACAAGGTCGGCATTTATCGCAACGCGTTTTGGGCTGATACTTTAAAATATAACACATAGATATACTTTAACAGATATAATATGTAATTATTCTAGTTGGATAAGAAGACAATGGAGGAAATCCAGAGATAGTATTCATGAACTATTAGACATTATGTTATGTCTATTTATTTATTTTAAACAGTTCAGATGACATATAAAGACATGTATAAAGTATTAGTAATTTCTAAAGACCAGTTTCTTGCAGTAGTTTCAGGTCACAGTACCCCATATGTTATTTCCATCTTTTCAGTGTATTATAGTAAACTGTAGATAAAATTAGGGTACTTGAGTATGTTTCTAGGTTTCGTCAGAGAGTTTTATAAGATAGTCCAATAAGTTCATAGGGTTAATTTATGCATATATAAATATATAGGTCCTAAACTATAAACATATCATATATTTATATATAATATTATCTATGTATATACATTTGTTCATATTTATATGCATGGACAATACGAACCACTGCCAGAATACACATTACCTAACGCATGAAATATGTATATATATATATATATATATATATATATATATATATATATATATATATATATATGAACATATTTATATATGTATGTATCTATATTTGTATGTATGTATATATATGTATTTCTCTTTTTATGCATTCTCTAATCGAAATATTGTACTACACCTACTAATAACTAATTCTGTTATAAGTATGTACATCCATATATACATGCATATGTGTATGTATATATAAACGTATGGGTGTGTATGTATATATGTAAATGTATATATATATTTATATATGCACAAATTAGCCCTATGAACTTCTTGAATTATCTTATAAAAGTCTTTGACGAAGCCTAGAGGCATATCCAAATACCCTAATTTTATCTACAAATTATTATAATACACTGAAAAGATGGAAATAACATGTGGGGTACTGTGACGTCTTGGCTGAAACAGCTGCAAGTAACAGCTCTTCTTTCTCTATTCTAGAAAATACTAATACTATACACATGTATTTATATATTATCTGATTTGTTTAAAATAAATAAATAGATACAATATAATGTCTAACAGATGATGAATTCTGCATCAGGATTCCCTCCATTTTCTTCTTGCCATATCAATTAAGTGTAAAGCCACGTACTAGCCTCGCCTAATAATTATAATCAGTAGGCTGATTGCCACGCAATAACCAACACTTGTGTATCAATTAGGCATTCTACTAGCAGTATATTGGATAGATACATTCCCTTAGTTGGTTGGATTCACAACCTCTAACCTCTACATATATTTACATATATATATATATATATATATATATATATATATATATATATATACACACACACACACACATATATATATATATATATATATATATATATATATATATATATATATATATATATAGTAATCCTTCGACTATCGCGGGTTTTACGTTCCATTTTCCTCCCAGAGGAATAATTAAAATCTAAAAAAAGTATGTATACCTATTGCCCGCAGAAACCCGCGATATACTGAGGAGTCCGTGATATAGATTTACATATATTAGCTAGAAAAATCGGCGATATACTGAGGGCGCGATAGGTGAACCGCGATATGGCGAGGGATTACATATACAGTTATGACTGTCTAGTGCTCTGATATTTCCAATCAATATGAGATATCTGGATATTTTAATATTTAATATTACAGTGCTTAGTGCGCCGACATATTATTTATTAGCTCTAATATTATCACAAAATCATGTCTTACAGATATAAACAGGAATTCTGATAATGTCTACGTTTTGTATAATATAAAGATATAACGAAATATCTGAATCTTAGTTAAGCGTACATCAATTTTAGTGATTGAGCTGTTTTAGTTTTTGCCTTGGATCAATAAACGTCTTCCGATATCAAGTTATCGCGTAAGTAGTTATTTGATCTTGAATCTTCTCACCTTATAATCAATAATACTTCTCATTGGTTTATAATAATGTCCTATTTTACTTGAAGCTGTTTAGTCCCAAATCGGTCTTGTTATCACTGATCATATGATCAAAAGAGCAAAAATCGAACAGGGCAATAAATAAAAATCAACAAATAAATCAATGCTCTCCGATATGACATAGAAATACTCAAACATTTAAGCAATAATCATATAAAATTCCTTACGAAGAGAACGACGATGACAAAATATGAATTTAAACTCTGATCACCAACTTACTGAAGTAATGGAGAAGAAAAACAATGTAGACAAAAAAGCGCGCATACGCTGCTTCGAAAAACAGTAATAACATGTTCTTCAAAAATAATGACATGTTAAAAAATAACCCAAAGATATTCTATACACAGACTGGAAATAGCTCAATCAAAATAAATAACTCCTCAGAGTACGGAGAACTTGTGTTTTGGCTTCAAGTTTAACCTGATGAGATACGTAACTGAGGGAGAGAGCATGTCTCTCTACACCTCATATTCCCTCCCCAGGAGATCTTTAAAAAGATGAAAAGATCTTGACCGAAGACGAAAATGTTTTTCCTCAATGCTTTGAATTTCATATTCACAATACCTTTTTGCGCATTAGCCACTTAGCAGAAGAACACTGCATGATCTGCCATATTAGAAGTGGGCGGTGAATTTGGCCAATAGTTAGATACGACCGACATGTGAGAGCAGCAAATTGACAGCTTTTCGTATCAGCAATGTCAGGGTACTGCACGAACGTGTTCTGACTCTGCTAGTTTTCAGATATACACATGCGGAGGCACCTCAATGATTTTAGGGGTTATCTCAGACAGGCATTGCCCATCAGTAACACTGTATGCCAAAGATTGCTGGAAGTTGTTTCTGGTAGATGCAGCCCCCATATCTTCCGATACAAACAAGATTATTCTTCCTCGTTGATACGCAGAGAGTGCCGGAGAATCTATTCCATCTTACAATCTGCAAGGGCTCTATACATTACGACGTAGCATTTCTACCGGCCGCATTAAAGATTAACACAAGGCCACTAATTTTAGGAGCAGAGATTATTGATTGCATAACTTCCCTGTACTTTACTGGTACTTAATTTCTCGACCACGCAAGAATGATGGGCTAAGACACGCCGCCATTTTCAAATTTAATCGCTGACAAAAATACCGTTAAGCATTTTATTCGTCTTCTGAAGATATCTGACAGTATGCAACCCCATCATTTAATATTTGGAGCAAGGGCAGTGGTTTTGGTTCGAGGAGTGTAGTAAATATCATTCATATCAGTACATGTATGCTTCTCTATCTCATTGATACTGTAGGATACTTCGGAATTCAGGGCATAAAATACAGGGAGAAGTGTCATGTGATTTCATTTTCATGCTCTAACTAGACTGGCAATAAAAATAATAATGATAATAATAATAATAATAATAATAATAATAATAATAATAATAATAATAATAATAATAATAATAATAATATTAATAATAATAATAATAATAATAATAATAATAATAATAATAATAATAATAATAATAATAATAATAATGATAATAATAATAATAATAATAATAATAATAATAATGATAATAATAATAAAAATAATAATAATAATAATAATAATAATAATAATAATAATAATAATAATAATAATAATAATGATAATAATAATAATAACTTCTGGTTAAAACACCTCACAGGAATGCACAAAAAGCTAGCAGAAATCTTTAACAACATACTAGCAGAGCCAGAGACAATGCTTGATTGGCTCACGAAAGGGAAAACCATGTTAATTCCGAAATCCACGGAAAAGGAGAAACCACAAAACTACAGATTTATAACCTGTCTCCCTACGATCTACAAAGCCTTTACTGCAATAATATAGCAGAGATTGAGTAAGCACCTGGAAAATAACAACCTGTTTTCAGAAGAGCAGAAGGGATGCTGGAAGGGCTCATACGGCTGTAAATATCAATTATTGATCAATAAAGCCATAACTGAAGACAGCCGCAGAAAGAAGAGAGGCCTCAGTATGGCCTGGGTGGACTACCAGAAGGCTTTCGACAGTGTTGCCCATAGCTATAAATAAGGTGGCATCAATTATTATAAAGTACATGACGCACTCCATGAAGAAATGGCAGACAGTGCTACAGCTCCAACCAAAAGAGGGACTTGTGAGAACGAAATCCATCCCCATTAGAAGAGGAATATTCCGGGGAGACACGCTCTCTCCACTCATATCTTTAACTGAATTGCTAAATAGAACTGGATGCGGATACAAATGTTACGGAAAAACAATGAGCCACCTTTTATATATGGATGACCTAAAATTATACGCCAGAAATGACAAAGAGCTGGAAACACTACTACAGACAGTACATGGCTTTACCAAGGAAATAGATATGATATTCGGATTAGAAAAATGTGCCAAAGCAACCTTGAAAAGAGGAAAATTAATTAAAAGTAGCAACATCACACTATATAAAGCCAATGAAATAAGAGAACTAGACGAAAGCCAGCCATACAAATATTTAGGAGTCATTTAGGAGTCAATGAACTAGATAGGACACAACACACACAAATGAATGAAAAAATAAAGAAAGGTCAATACTAAAAACAGAGCTCAATGCTAAAAACAAGATAATAGGTATTAACACTTTAGCTGTCCCAGTTGTAAGTTACAGCTACAATATCCTTAACTGGACACTGAACGAACTATCTAAAATAGACAGGAAAACAAGAAAAATAATATCAGGATATAGGATGCACCACCCAAAATCTGACATAGAAAGGCTATATATACAACGCACAGAAGGTGGCAGGGGTCTTATACAGCTGGAAAACTATTATAAAACAACCACCATAGGACTGCAAAAATACCTACTCCAGAAGTAAGGAAAACTAATACAAATAACCACAAAACACGAGCAAAACAAAAAACTGTTTTCAGTATTTAAGGAAACTGACAAATACAAACAAGAAATCATACTACCTAACAAATACGAAGACGAAGAAGAAGAAACGACAAAAGCTATAAAACAAATGAAATCCAAACTAAAACTACAACATCAACAGACCATGATAAAACGATGGCAAGAAAAGCCCCTACATGGTAAATACTGGGTTAAACTAAATGCAAAAGAAAGAGACAGAGAAAAATCCCAGCAATGGTTGAGAAGCTCAGGACTCAAAGCAGAGACTGAAGGATTTTTAATTGCTGCACAAGACCAAAGCCTCCCCACCAGAAATTACCAAAACATATAATGAAAAGAAACATAACAAGTAACTGTAGAATATGTGGAGATGGATAAGAAACAATGAATCATCTTATCTCTAGCTGCCCAGTCCTGGCTAAGAAGGAATATATTCACAGACACGACAGAGCTGAGACCTATATACACTGGAAGCTATGCCAACACTATGGAATAACAACAGAAAAAAGATGGTATAAACCCACGCCAGAAAAGATCACAGAAAACGAGAAAGCAACCATACTCTGGGATATGCCAATACACCCACAGATAGAGAAATTAAGGCAAATAGACCAATATAGTTGTCAAAGATCATGAAGAAAAAAATGCTTTCTAATTGATGTATCAATACCAGCAGATGACAACGTTTCCCTAAAAGAAATGGAAAAACTTTCAAAATACAAAGACCTGGAAATAGAGGTAACTCGGATGTGGAATCTAAAAACACAGACAATTCCTATCATAGTAGGTGCCTTAGGTATAATAAAAAAAATATTCAGACAAATACATAACAAAAACACCAGGACTTACAAATATATATAACATACAGAAAATTGCACTACTGGGCACTGCACACATCCTACGCAAAACACTTTCAATACAGTAACCATAAGAGCATCACAGCAAACCACAGCACATACCCAAGGCACACAGAGATGCACTCGGTAGTGAAGTGAAATCACGCTAAAAAAATAAAACTACTGAACAATAATAATAATAATAACAATAATAATAATAATAATAATAATAATAATAATAATAATAATAATAATAATAATAATAATTCTTTCAACGTTATAACAACAACAAATACCCTAATGCAGTACCAGGCACTGGCTCTCATGGATTTTGATCTTAACTGAATGGAAGTGTCATCATGTACATTGTTTGTCTTGGTATAAAAGTTGGGCTGCAGCAAATTGACTACTCAGTACCACAGATTTGCTTGTCAGTTATGTGACCTTAACTAGTTTAGCATGTTCTTATTGGCTGACAATATGCGCATCTCTGACCACGAGCAGAAGTAGTGGGGAGAATGATAGCCATATATTGAGAGAAATTATTTGGGGTTTCAATCATTCACTTCTAGTAATATTGGCGTCTTGTCATCATCCTTAAAACAAAGCTTATTCAAGGACCGTTTGAGCAGGATGGGCTACTCAACCTGAAGAAATTCTAACTGGGCTCCACCTGCAAGCTCATGCGCCTTTTACCTTGATATGAGATCTTCATGTCGCGCACATATGGTTGTGATGCATGTGCCTCGTGTACCCTTATCAGCCGTGTAGTCATGATGGGTATATTGAACATCGTATATTTGTACCCCAGAGTCACTTTGATGGCATGCACTGCTATTTCACTCAATAAATAATAATAATATTAATAATGTATAGACGTTTATAGAAATAGTACTTTAGTAGTAGTAGTAGTAGTAGTAGTAGTAGTAGTAGTAGTAGTAGTGATGGTGGTGGTGGTGCATGTTGTTGCTGGTGGTGGTGTATGGTGATGGTGGTGGTGATGGTAGTAGTAGTGGTAGTAGTAGTAGCAGCAGCAGCAGCAGTATTAGTATTAGTAGTAGTAGTAGTAGTAGTAGTAGTAGTAGTAGTAGTAGTAGTAGTAGTAGTAATATCAGTAGTAGCAGCGGTAGGGTTACCGTCAGTAGCTGTAAGATTATTTATGAAGTGTTTTCACTAGTTTCTATAATCATCCGTTCTATGATCATCACATTCATCTCCGTCGTCGTCATCATCACCATCATAATCATCATCATCTTCTTCTCCTCCTCCTCCTCCCCTTTTCGTTCTTCTTACACTGCTCATTAAAATAATGGTTATGACAGGCGTTCAAGAATATTAGAAATTGCTATTATTTTCAGTCAGTCATTAATGCAATCATCGTGTAGCTATATACTACATTAGCTAGTGCACTGTTTGATAGCTTGACGGTGAAATTAATCGGTCGCACTCTAGCCAGACAAGCAGCTTTAATTTTTGTTGATTAAATCTGTCATATATGGAGATGTTTTGGATTGGATATTTTTCTGTTAATTATCGAACTGTCAGATTAATGTTAATAAAGAAAATAATAAGCCCACCTCTGTCTTTAATTTTCTACTATAACCAGAAATGGTGTCTAAGAATAACCATTAATTTTATAGCAATCGTGTACATCATTATCGTTCGGTCTATACATACATATATCAGTATATGTGTATGTGAACGTAATGCATGCAAGTATCTATGCATGTTACATCTACGTACACGCATAGAAACACACACACACACACACACACACATATATATATATATATATATATATATATATATATATATATATATATATATATATATATATATATATATATATATATATATATATATATATATATATATATATATTTATGTATATATACATGTATAGGCTTTATAAATTTTGTGTTAGTCCATTGCAAGTTGGTGCGTGTTTAAATCTGCACCAGCGAATGTTAACGTTTAAATATACAAGTTGACGATTTCTGTACTTCTACATTTTAGAAATGTTTTGTGAATATATATGTGACCTGGATATGAATTAGCACTTACCACAGCCTAATAAACATGATATGTGTGAATGCTCTGTTCTGTTTCTTTGATTTCAATAGACATTATGAAGTTATTGTATAACTATATTGGATCTTAGTGTTGGGCAGTTTCAGTAAAACTTATTTTCTCTATAGATGTCGTGGTGGCTATTATATAACATATGTGTATCTCTCACTGATTGTTTGCAACTCATTACGTGTTTTTTTTTTTTTTTTTGTTTCTAAGAAACAAACTCTATCGAATTAATACATACGACAATCCGTACAGAATCTTCAGAATCATTACATATGTTCCTTTCTCACTTTTTGTTTATCTTTTGTTTTGGAACGACCGTTGCCAGTTTTGTTTGTATAAAAAACTGCCCAACCGATATTCTTTCAAATCTAAGATGACAGAGTTCTTTTACCCAACGATGTGCCCGATAATTTTCCTTTTCAAACAAAGACAGAAAAAAAAAACCGGTGTCGGCGATTATTAGCTCCAAAATGGAGAGAGATTATTTCAATGTGTTATGGATAATATTCAAGAATATAACAAACTGGAAAGGAAAATATATTTTGAATACATCACATAGTTACAGATATGTGTTTCCATTTCTATGGGAGTATATCATTTACATTATAAACTTTCACTCTTAAAATCAGAGACAGACGTTTTACATATGCAATCAGAGTTTGATCATTCTTGCCAAATGATTGTGAATAATCAAAACGGATATTTTCTAGGTGGTCATTTTCAGGAATTCATATAAATATATCGACGGAGTGTGTACTGGCTACTTCACGATAAATACACAGTTTTAAATATTAACTTCTAGTATAGACAAGGAAGATAAATTTTAAGCTTTGTTTGATATAGATGCTGAATGCGAATAGCAGACAATTTCGGAGAGACGAATTCAGAATATTAACTACATAATACGCTAGTAAAAGAAAAGGATGGACTGATATTCGTTTTGAAGGCAACGGAGAGATATGCAAAGTGATTTTGTCGAATTAGGTGTCAAGTGTATATTACTGTCTCCTTAGCCACAGACTTACATGTTAAATTTTGACATAAACACAGGTTGAGAACGATTTTGGTCAAGGAAGATTTACATTGTTGAATAGAAAACAAGAGTAGATAGCTTGCAAGAAGCCGGTTTCCTGAATTTGTATAGCAAAGACGAGTGTGCGGAGATAAATATTTATGTCTTTATTGCGCAGAGGAGGCCAAACATAGAGGGGACAAACAAGGACAGACAAAGGGATTAAGTCGATTATATTGACCCAAATGCGTAACTGGTACGTATTTAATCGACTCCGGAAGGAAGGATGACAGGCAATGTCGTCCTCGGCGGAATTTGAACTTAGAACCGAACGGCAGACGAAATACCGCTAAGCATTTCGCCCGGCGTGCTAAAGTTTCTGCCAGCTCACCGCCTTGTCAGAAGATAAATATTACCATATCTTTCCCTTTGTCTAACTCTCTCTCTCTACTTTCCTTCTTTCTCTCCCTCTCTCATCTCCCTTTGTATGTATGTATATATATATATATATATATATATATATATATATATATATATATGTGTGTGTGTGTGTGTGTGTGTGTGTGTGTGTGTGTGTGTGTGTGTGTGTGTGTGTGTGTGTGTGTGTGTGTATGAAAAACAAAACAAGGAATAGAACAAGAACGTAACGGGCGACAAAACATTCTGACAATTAAACGATACAAACAGGACAGGAAGAAACAGGAACGGGCCATTTGGAGCTTTCAAACTTCAGTCGAGTACCAGATCGTTTTTGCAGTTTCTGCTGGTTACTCTCGAGACTGCTCTAATCTGGCCGACCCCAAGAAAATCTAAGCTGAGGCTACTAGATTCTTTGGAAGAAAGCAAGCGAATGTATACGAAAACAAGGGCGAGATAAAAAAAAAAAAGGAAATGGTACACAATTACAAAAACAAACCACAGGACATTAACAACAGGTGTCTTTCGACTAAGGACGAAATGAATTAAGCTGTCGTGTGTGAAAGTGAAGTTTTAAGGCAGGAACATAGAAGTTGAAAGTCATGGGAAGAAATATCAGAGATGTTACATGGATGATAGTCGAACCATTCTTCTATACCTTCACAAGTTTGATCCCTCAGGCCATGTCCATGTTACAGCACCCCAGTGAATATGAATGGGGTACCACCAGTGAATATACGTATAATATATATCTTTGTGTGCGTGTGTGTGTGGTGTGTAAATATTTGTATAGAATTCTCTCTCTCTCTCTCTCTCTCTCTCTCTCACTCTCACCCTCTCGATTGATTGATCGACGTTTACTCTTTCCAGAGGAGAGAATCCATTCGGCCAATAAAGGTTTTCATGATAAAGCCAAAATTTCTAACTCTACAGATAAAAACCGTCACTTATCAGCTCCAGCCTACACGCTTTCAAAAACCAGTTGGTGTTTAATCATTTATCAAATATTCAGTATACATAATACTTTTTATACATCATGCAAAAAGTAAAAAAAATAATGCTGAGTAAAAAAAATTGCTTCTTATGAATTTAAATATGTCTGCCGCCCTCCTTTACACTTGTTGTTTGAGCATGAAATGGAGGATGATAGAAAATGTCATCAGTTTAATTATGAGTTGAGAATAGGACATGATGCTGTAAAAAAAACTAGTCGTTATGTCCACCGAGCATTTACACAGACAATCATTAACGAAATTATGTTAGCAAGTCTTTCAAATGTTGTATAATGAAGAGGCGAGACGTGCAGGTGAAGGTTATGGTAAACAGGGTTTGGAGGTTGTTAGGGACGTTTCTACAGAAAACGGTTCAACAGAAAACATTTAAACATAAACATAAATTTCAAATTTGTGGTGCAAGGCCAGCAATTTCGGGGGATTGGGCAAGTCGATTCCGAAAGATGAACGACAAAGTCGACTACCGTGAGATTTGAAATCAGAACATACACAATAACGAATCGTAGTAAGCATTTTGCCCAGTTGCTAACATTTCTCCCAGATCATCGTCTTCACTAAGCGCTAAATATTAGATATCTTTATCACGTTTGTCCAGCATTAGAATATCGAAGAAGCTTCACAGATACATTCCTCAAGTATTGAAGCAAAGTTGAAAATAAAAATCATATGATAATTGCACTGTGTTATATAGATGCAAAATAGAAAGCCTCTCAAAATTTGATTACATTTTTTAATGTGAAGCAACTTTAGGTAAAGTAGCGGATAGAGTGAGATGTAACTACAAAACTCTTTACTTGATCGATGTTGCATCAAAAGAAATATTTACTCGAAGATTGGTGTTTGACAAATCGAAACATCAAATATTACTTAAATCCTGACCAAAAAAATCAAGGAAGGTACAAATTACTTTCAAATTTTGGCAGAAGGTTAGCAGTTTTGGAGGTAACAAAACTCGAAAGGTACTTAATTTATCGACGTTGAATATTGAATTCAGAATATTGAATTCAGACGATCAAATGGCGCTATGTATTTTACCCGGCGCACTAACCATTATACCAGCTCGTTTCCTTTCGTTATATATTTCCAAGACCGAAAGACCGAAAATATGGACACAGGAAAAAGGAAATGTGTAGAACCTACATTTGCCAATAGTAAATTACAAATATTATTTTTTATATGACCACATTTTTTTGTATATTAAAATGTGTATATAGGATGAAGCAAACAAGGATATTCTTTCTTAACGGCTTATTATGAAATAAACGATTAATATATTTGTTAAACTAGCTGACTATATTAAAATACTATGACTGCAGTAATCTTTTAATGCACACCTACAAATAAACTTACCCACACATATAAACGCACACGTAATATTCAGACAGAAATATGTGTGTGCGTGCATATATATATACACACACACACACACACACACACACACACACACACACACACACACATATATATATATATATATATATATATATATATATATATATATATATATATATATATATATATATATATATATATATATATATATATATACATATATATATATAGATGGATAGATAGATAGACAGACAGACAGACAGACAGATAGATAGATAGATAGATACATACATACAAAATTATACATGTATATATATATATATATATATATATTTCTTCACGTAGCTATGTGTGTATATGGAGTGGAATATCTGTGTGCATGAGTGTGTCCTTGTGCTGATTATGTTTACACCGCTTGACAACTACGATCTTCGTGTTTTGGCAAACAGACACAGAGAACAAACAGTAGAGTTTTGAAACATGTATACGTATATCGATGTATCCGACTGTGCCTAAGTGCTGGTACTGAAGCATGGCCGAAGGTAAATGCTGTAGCAATAAATACTGTAGAAATGTAAGAGACATATGCATAATCGTATGCATGTTGTTTTCCATGTATACGAGGGGTTACACAAATGGAAACGGAAACGTTCTTTGTGGGACAAGCTCATTTTTGGACAAGCCCGTTGTAGTTCAGGCTTCCGCCACTAGAAATAAATCGATTCAACCCTAAGGCATCGGTCTGCCAACCAGAGTTGTACGGTGCGGTTACACCGCACGTGGTCCATTCTTGTTTTGCTGTGTTTCACAACTGTTCGTCAATCTTTGCGTGAAATTCTGTTTTCTGCCGGGGAAATCAGCGGCCGAAACATTTGTCATGCTTCAAACAGCTTCCAAGGAAGTACGCTGGTATGAGTAAAACACAAGTTTATGAGTGGTATGCACACTCTAGGAATGGCCACTTATCGTCTGACGACGACTACGTTCAGAGCAACCGTCGACCTCTCGAACGAATGAGACCATCATGAGAATTCATGAACTGATCTTGGAGGACCGTCACCGAACAATTGACGAATATATTGTTATGACTGGTTTGTCCTGGAGCCCCTATCAGCGATTTGTGAGCACGAATTTGGAATGAAAATAGTTGCAGCAAAATTTGTCCCTCACTTGCTCACGGATGGTCAAAAGATGCCACGATTGAATATGCGTCGTGGACTGAAAGAACAGTTGGAAATTGAACCGGACTTGTTTTCGAAGGTCCTCACTGGTGACGAAAGCTTGTGCTACGCAATTTTCAGATATGGAAGAGGTGTAGAAAATAACGACGGAGGCGTTACATGGCATCACTTCGCAAGCGTTCCAGCAATGCTTCTAACAATGTAAAACCCGTCTGGACCGATGCATTGCTTCAAATGGGAGGTACTTTGAAGGTGATAGAAGTTTTAAAATATAAAACTTGCTGAATAAAATAACATTGCACAATTCCGGTTTCTTTTGCGTAACCCATTGTATGTGCGTGCATGTATGTTACTATGTTTACATATATGTATGGGCGAATGTATATATACATATATATATATATATATATATATATATATATATATATATATATATATATATATATATATATATATATATATATATATATATATATATATATATATATATACATATATACAGGAGCTAATCAATATGTCATGAACGGAAAGTTTCAATAAAAGCGAACACATTCAGCAGAGATCAGAACTCGAAAGGAAATTAAAAGTGTATTTCAATATATTCTAAACACATTACGTATTGTTAGTAAAGTTTATCGGATATATTGATGCTGAGAAAAATATTCCGAAGAAAAACATTTAGGAATGACTAATCGTGTTTCTCCTTAGTCAATTTGAATATGCTTCAAATATATAACAAGAGTGCAAATTAAAACACATACTATACAAACACATATTCAGAGACAAATATATACTTACAAACATATTCATGCACATAACCACACGCACTAACACATGTGTATTGTAAAACTATAATATCACATCGCAAATTATTAACAATAAATTTAAAATTACGACTAGCCAATCTCTTCTAATAAACACATTTGCTTCTGAACGTACGCATGCAAATTTGAATGCGTACATATGTGTGTGAATCTCTCTCTCTCTCTCTCTCTCTCTCTCTCTCTCTCTCTCTCTCTCTCTCTCTCTCTCTCTCTCTCTCTCTCTGTATATATATATATATATATATATATAGTAACAGAACAGGAATTTCAATTATCCCCATGTGGTTATATATACATATACACACACACACATATATATACACACACACATACACACACACACACACACACACACACATATATATATATATATATATATATATATATATATATATATATATATATATACTTATGTGTGTGTGTATGCATATACACATTGATGCATACATTCAAATATTCGTACTTACATATATGCCTACAAGTAAGGAAAGAGAAATGAAGACTGCTGGAGACGCAATGCAGCAATGTATTAATTTAACCAATATATGTCCATATGTCAAAATGTATAGGTAATAAATAACCCATATAACTGTATATGTATACGAATACATGTATATATAGATCACACCAGCATCTTTGGAGTCTGTTATGTGTGTGTGTGTGTGTGTGTGTGTGTGTGTGTGTGTATGCGCGCGTATGTACTTGTATGTATATTGTGTATATATATGTGTGTGTGCACACGCATTTGTATTTGATTGTGTGAAACTATATTTTTAGCTGTGTGTGTGTGTGTATGTGTGCGGGTGTGTGTGTGTGTGTGTGTGTGTGTGTGTGTGTGTGTGTGTGTGTGTGTGTGTGTGTGTGTGTGCTATGTTTTCCTTCCTATGTTTTGTATTTTTTATATTAATACGAGCTTTTGGAATTTTACTGATTGCATAATGTTCTAATTTTACATTTTAGAATAAATAATCCGTAGTAAGCATCTAGACATTTTTTTAAAATTCAAATTATCAATTAGTGAAGTAACTTTGACGAAAAAGTTTCGAGAATAAATAATGTATGTATGTATATAAATCTATGTATATGTTTATGTGTATACACATATATGTGTATACACATATATGTGTACGTGTTATTATATACATACTCGGATATGTGTGTGCGTGTGCGTGCAAGTGTGTGAAAGAGTGTCCATATGTGTATATATGTGTGTATGTGACAATTTAAAGTTGAACATTAAATTCAAATTTACTCGGTCGATACTACATATGAAATTTAATAGATCATCATTTTATACAAGACAACTATAAGGTGATATCAAAATATTGATAATTTCAATAATGTAAGATATATTTAATTGAATCGTCTTTATTGCTTTACTTTTACTGAGAATGAAGGGTTTTGATGAATTAATAGATTTTAGTATATATCAATTATTTAAGTAATGAGATTCAGACAGATGAAATGTAAAGTTACATCCGGTTTGGTTGGAAATGACACAAGAGGTACAAAAGATATTCACAAGTCATGCGTCTCAACACATTAATAGTCCTCGCCTTTATTATTCAGGAAAAAGGATAGAAGCTTATTATAGCTCTAATACTAATTACATCTCGATGCAATTTCACTTTAAGTCAACATTTGAAGAATATATTGATATAACAGCTTATAAATTATTTCCTAAAATAGAGCATAATTATGAGTATTACAATAATGAACTTATTGCGTGTGCAGTAGAGCAATTCAAATAAATTGGTTGATTTTAATGATCACTTGAAGCGTTAGACATCTTGAAGTGATGTTTATCGCGACTTATATGTATAAATACTTTTAACTTCAGCGTTACAAATATACAATTTATTTTCATTGTCCTTAGCATTCAAATAAAGAGAAAGAAACAACTGAACAAAAAGCACGTGAGAATAGAATGGATAATTTAAATATTTTATTCCAATTTTCTAGTAAGACGATCCGTTGCGCTTATTCAGGTCATTTATTTCTCAAACGATATATATTAGTTAGGTCATTCTCATTATATTCACTTCAAATTTTAATGGGTTGGGAAACGAAGAGTAATTCTTCATTTCAATTATTTACTGCAATCATTATTTGCATATATGATAAAAAAAGAAGCATTAAACAGAATATCGGACTGTGTTATTGTATAGACTATTACTCTTGAATATTTTGAAGCTCAGTGACCTCTACTCTGAATGTATTCTAAACTGATTTTTTCCCATATTTTCCGAAAGAAAGACCATATAATTTTAGTCAGCCAGAAGAGAGTTTTCCCAGTAGTTTAACATTCATATTTTCTTAACACTGGGTTCAGTATATGCCCTCTTTTTTATATATTTGTATAGTTTCGAAAACCTCACCCCTCGCCCTTTGTTAATATAATATGCTATGGGAATTAAATAAAAAGCGAAAATATATGTAAGGAAATTAGTTAGAATTCAAGTATGCTGAAAATTGATACACAATAAATTCATTCTTGCATACACTGATAACAAAATTTCTTAATCAAATTGTAAATCTGACAAAGTATTAGTAAAAATGGGTTTAAAATATAAGTACTGTGCTCGGCTTAAGTATTATGTTTCTAAAAACACGATTTGAAGCGCATCAACGGAGATGCAGTTGACAACGCCACACAAGGAACAACTATGCTTCATTCACTTTCATTACCCTCAATTACATAGTAACACATCTAATATGGCTTGCCAATTCTCCTTGTTGTGTGCTTGTGTTACATGTTGAACCTGTGTTATATGTATACCCTGACATATTTTACGCTCGGCCAATCCTCACAATTCTTCATAGTACAGATTTCGTTTTATTGAAAAAGAAACCTCTAACCATCTTTTGTCGGATTAATGAAACATGAAAACATGATTAATGAAATATGGATTCACGATGGTGTCACCATCAGGGGCAAAATATGTCAAGTTTTATGCAAAGAACAAATTATAAAACTAAAGATATTGTAACAACAGTAGGAATTCTTTGGGGCGACAAGCTAGATACTTTAGTGTAATTATCGCCGAATACAACTTTTGGTGAAGTCTTAAACTCCTCGAGTCAAAGAGAACAAGTTACTACGGCTGCGCGGCTTCAGTCACTTTGATTTCTACTAAGCAGTTAATCTTGGCTCCAGTGCGGATCATATATGGAATGTGAAAAGAAAGGTAACATCTCAGGCGAAAAAAATGACTCCGTTTAGTTAATTTTTAGTATTATCACCATTACTTCACGTTGCATTCAGAGTAAATTACATTATATTTCATCGATCTCAAAATGAGGAACGCCAAAGTTTATGACGAATTCAAACTGTAAAGAAACAGTAATTTTACGTCAGGACAATCATTGACAAACAGTTATGCACATCACTACACTCATACGTGCATATATATATATATATATATATATATATATATATATATATATATATATATATATATATATATATATATATATATATATATATGTGTGTGTGTGTGTGTGTGTGTGTGTGTGTGTGTGTGTGTGTGTGTGTGTGTGTATAAATAATGTGAGCATATGCTTTTATACGTACATGTATGTACATACCTACATTTACATGTATATATAGATGCATGCCTGGGTACAGGACGTTACAAACAAACGTGGACAAAATGGAAAAGATCAACATAAACAGAGTACAGAAAACACACAGGTCACGTAGAGAACAGTTCCTTCATCAGCTGCCACTATTCTAAAGCTAGGCGTTTCAAAGAGTTAGGGCTTATATATATATATATATATATATATATATATATATATATATATATATATATATATATATATATATATATATCTAGAAGGAATGACAGAGAGACAGAAGGAGTGACGGAGAGAAAGAAGGAGTGACAGAGAGACAGATTGGCGGAGAAAAATGCAAATTTAGATATAGGAAAGTTAGTATATAATCTACTTGGTATGGATTCCCGGTTATCTACAGTATGCAACTAATATTTAAAATTGTGATTTAAAAAATATTGAAAATATTGATCATAAAACATGTTAATATAATTATATATCCCTTATAGAACAAATTGCCATATGTACTCGCTGATTAAAATAGAAGACAACGATGAAAATATAAGTATCTAAGATAACTATTTGAAAACGCTTCACAGGAGAATGTATTATTTCAGTTTGAAAACCTGTGTAGTTTATACAGTCCATATGTAATTTATCACACATAATCAATTTTGGGTGATAGAATATTTGTAGCCGATATTAAAGTTATATTGTATTTCAACTTTGTTATATATATATATATCTATATATATATATATATATATATATATATATATATATATATATATATATATATATATATATATATATATATATATATATATATATATATATATATTCCAGTCTTTGAATGTTTCTATGCATATTTAGGAGTGAATTGCAGTTGCACATATGGGCCTGTGGGTTTTGTGCATTTGTCTACCCGGTGTATTAGTGTGTTAATCCTCTTATGTGAAATTACCAGTTGGAAACAATTCAGATGAATATATTCGGATTGCAATGTGATGTGTTGTGATAGGTCGATTCATTATTCGTATAAGTTTTGGATAAATCGTCTCAATTCACCTGACAGTTGATAATGTAAAATCGGCAACAAAAACGACTATTCAATACAATATCATATTACTAAATACATTATTCTGTGATTCATTTGGTAGAAATTGCTGTCAATTACACTGGAATAATATTGACTGAAACACCCAAAACTACAAACAACTCTTTCGATCTATATAATAGTGTATGATAATATTAATGATTAAATCTAATCGTAAATCGTTTTAAATTGACTTTCCAGCCAAATGATATTAAACAGTAATCACACAGTCTTATGTACATATTTTATAATTTATTTAGTACACAGTTTATCTCGATTTGAGGACATGCTCTTCAAAGCCCCTAACTATCGATGCATGCATGTGTATTTGCATCCGAATACTCTCACACACAGAGCGCACACATACACACTCATTATCTGGCATATATATTTTTGTGTGTTTGTGTGTGTATGCGCAAGCGTTGTGCGCGTTTGTGTGTGTGCCTCTGTATATGTGTGTGCAAGCATGTGTGTGTGAATGTATGTGTGCATGTGGGCATATTTACCGCTGTGTGTAGAACATGATACTCAAATATAACGCGTACATTGACCTCCGGAGAAATAACTGATACATTTGTTCCAGAATTGTTTGAACTTACCATGTAAACATCATAATGCATTTCGTCCCGCGACCTACAGGTTTCCACAATAAAACATTTCAAATCCACATACACACGCGCATATACACATGCGACCGCACACACATTATATGTGTTTATATACATACATATATGTGTGTGCTTGCGTGTGTGTGTGTGTGTGTGTGTGTGTGTATGTGTTGTATACACAGAGACAGGAGTTTCAGTTGTTGATTGGAGGAGGGAGGCACAAGACCTAGATGGATGGAAGAAGAGAGTGCACAGTGGTTGTTCGATGTTTGAAAGAGAGAATATGAAGCACAAAAAGATGAAAAGAAAGCTTAGAAGGAATGGACATGTGGAGAATGAGGAAGTGTTACTTTTTGTGTGTGTGTGATATGTTGGAGATGGTGCTTGAGTGGAGTGGGCCTTGTCAACCAACAGAGGACTCACAGGAATCAACCGATGGTAAATTGTGAAATGGCCTCTCAGTTGGAAGATTGAGAAGGTATGTCAAAAGAGTTCATTCTGTGGCACTTCTTCATTCTGCCAGCCAGCACATGTGTACATTATGCAACACAATGTGCAAATCTTTCACCAGGCTTGAGAGATATACACGGGCGTCACATTGCATAACAATGATTCATTTCAGTGATTCTTTCTAGCAATGGCTTTGTTCTTAAACGAGAACACAACTAAGATAGACACACATAAGCACACACACACACATACACATAAGCATACACACACATACACATAAGCACACACACACATACACATAAGCACACGCACACACACATATGTATATACATTCATGTGTCTTTGTGTTGTGGGTCTGTCTATTCATATTCAGATTTGGGAGACGATTACATATAAGTGTGCAATATATATATATATTGTGGCAGTGATTGTGACTTCTTGTTTCTATAATATTTCTTTAGCTTGGGCAGTTTTCAAATATTGCATACGTATCATATGTAGTTTACGCTCAAACCATTCTTAACGACTTCATAAATAAATACCAGCCTCGAAAACTGTGACGAGAGGACCATACCAATTTTAGCGAAGCAATATTTATACGCGACAGAACAACAGCTTAAAGATGGCATTAAAGAGAATTGGGTTATGCTAAGAAAAACAAGATATGATAGCCCATTCGAAAATCACAGGCAATGAAAGAGTTAAATAGCCAACTAAAGCTCGTGTGTGTGTGTGTGTGTGCGTGTGTGTGTGTGTGTGTGTGTGTGTGTGTGTGTGTGTGTGTGTGTGTGTGTGCATTGGGGGTATACAGATACAGACAGAAATACTTTTTATTAAAAAGAGGACGTGCAAAGGAAATCGGCAGATAGCGAAACAACAAATATTAAATTGAATGCTATCACACAGTAAGGTTAAAATAAATTGTATATAACGTGAACTGAAATACAAGCAAAATCATAGTCAGAAACAAGTTGATGATGTCGGTATGGTTGATAAAAAAAAAATATGATAGTTAAGAATACTACTGCCTTTACAAGTGCAGATGTGATTAGCGAGCGAGACTCTACCTCAATTTTTCTTACCTTAATCAAAATGAAGGCTGGATTTCCAGTTATTTTTTCTTTAGACTATAAAGAACTTATTACTATATGTGAAGAACACAAGACAGTCTACAGCTATTTAAGATCGTATTTGCTAGCAGGTGGTGTTATAAATACCATTCAAATGCCCGCACGCCAATACACATATACACACACGCTTACATGCACACATAGATATACATTCATGTGTGTGTGTTTGTGTGTGTAAAGAAAGATGTGGTAGTCACAATTTTGAACTAGTTATTTAGAGATTTCATTTTCTTTCAGAGAATGATCAGAGTTTATATATTATAGAAAGGTTATGCTTGCAATATATATGTTAGTTCTTACAAACATCTTGAGTTGACTGGAGAAGACAATATAAAAGACCTACATTTTCTGTAAAGATATCATTTCCGATGTTTCTCCAAAACAGGATAGAGCGCTACGTAAATAATTATACACAATTATTATTACCGCCATTCTCTTAATATGTAAAATATGTACCCATTTCATACAATACACACGTATACACACATACACACACATGCACACATACAGACACACACACATATATATATGTTAGTGTATATATTTGTAGGTATATGTATGTCAGTATGTGTATATATATATATATATATATATATATATATATATATATTTAGTATACAAATCTTTATATATGTGTGTGCATGTGTGTAAGAGAGAGAGAGAGAGAGAGAGCGCGTGTGTTAAAAATATACAGAAAATACACGAATTGTTATACTAAAATATATTTATGAAATAATATCTTTGTATATAAACGGTTTAAACTTTCTAAGAAATTATCAATGTGTGCTAAAATTTTTCGACCAAATTTGTGCATATCCCTTTTATGCCTGTGCAGTGGGACAACATACGTTTAATGAAGAGACTACAATTATTGAAAAAATATCAACCCTGCCTAAATATGAACAACTAATCAATTTTGATTACAATTTTATTCGATCAATTCGATCCAATTAATTCTAATTACGCATAAATTAATCGGCATGTAATTAATTCCCTTTACCATCACAAAATGAGGAAGTACCAACTATATTTCTGATAACAAAAATTATTGATTACCTCCCTAAAATTGTATTTATTTAAGGCATATGCTATCATACTCGAAAAACAACTAATTACGATAGTATTAAATTATAACATCATCACTAATTACTTAATCATGAATAACTTACAAAAGCAAACCGATAGTTTTTATAATCATTTTATTTTATAAAGCTTTCTTCAAGCTTCAAAGCATCTCAATATTTTTTATTTCGATTCTGGAAGTTTACCTTACATACACATATATATATATATATATACATACGTACGCAGTTATATATATATATATATATATATATATATATATATATATATATATATAGAGAGAGAGAGAGAGAGAGAGAGAGAGAGAGAGAGAGAGAGAGAGAGAGAGAGAGAGAGAGAGAGAGAGAGAGAGAGAGAGAGAGAGAGTTATTAATATTTCTAAGTCTCTCTAAAGGAGACTACGGCAGCGGTACTGGAAATTACTAGTTATCGCCAAGCCAACATGGCAGTCCCAAAATTAGGACGAAAGCTGCCGTGAATTAGCTCCAAGAAGCCATCGCCTCTAGCTAGCTATGTGACACACGAAACCTGTGTCCTTTATAACCTTCGAACAGGGGAGGTCAGCAGCGTCCCCTTGCTGGTCTGGCATCTGCAGACTAGTTTCAGGGTGTTGCCCCTTGTCAATGCAGAGCAGCCAAGCCCTAGCCAGGCGGCGCTGCTGAACAATTTAACCATATTCGTTTATATTGAGTGCTTAATTGATGTTTGCCAGGAATTTTTAAAATCCTAGTTTTTTTCTTATATATACATACATACATATAGGTATCATAAAGTAAAAAATATAAGTTGAATATCTAGCGTAATGACAAATTCTATATATATGACAAAGGAAACGGAAATTATGTATTGAACGTTATTCACTTGGCTGTTTCTGCTATAAGAAGCTTGTACATGACGTATGCCTCCGTCGGTTCTGAAGCATGTGTGTCTGTAGTGCTAACACATAGTTATTAGTACCGTTACATCTAAGTGAAGTGTATGTGTGTGTGTAAGTGTGTGCGTGCGTGTGCGTGTGTGTGTATATACATGTAAATACATATGTAGATATCTTTGTGGTTAAAGGTTTAACCACATGTTCACGTAGTGTCAGAATACATGTCCCAGCGCCCCACATTGGGTAATTCACATTTCCTATGTGTACACGAACTAAGTTTACAAAAAAACTATGCTGAAGCATGTCGTTACTACACATAGGTGTGAGAATGTGTGCATGTATTGGTTGCACTCCGTCAGTTACGACGACGAGGTTTCCAGTTGATCCGATCAACGGAACAGCCTGCTCGTGAAATTAACGTACAAGTAACTGAGCACTCCACAGGTACGTGTACCGTTAATGTAGTTCTGGGGCAGATTCAGCGAGACACAGAGTGTGACGAGGCTGGCCCTTTGAAATACAGGTACAACAGAAACAGCAGAAAGAGTGAGAGAAAGTTGTGGTGAAAGAGTACAGCAGTGTTCACCCACCATCCCTGCCGGAGCCACGTGGAGCTTTAAGTGTTTTCGCTCTATAAGCACTCGCAACGCCCGGTTTGGGAATCAAAACCACGGTCCTACAATCGCGAGTCCATTGGGCCATTGCGCCTCTGTGTGCATGTCTATTTGAATACACACAAATAACCCGAAACTCTTTTGTCTAGTGTTCCCGTCCTCAGCTAGAAGTTGGTGGGGGTTCGCTCCCCTGCTTGCAACACATACGGGGTGCAGATTGCACCAATAAGCTACTGCCAGGAGGATCTGTCTGAGGGTTAAAAGTTAGTAACGCCGAACAGCCTTATAGATGTGGCGATAAACATTGCTTCTCAGTATAACTGCTACTTTCCTCTCTTATCGGGATTTTCTAAATAGCTACTTTGCTTATTTTAATACATATATTTTCATATAAGAACCGTCGAATATTCGTTGAACTACTACCCCATGCATGTGATTTTAACAACCTACTTATACGTTGAAAAGATTGATAGCGACTTGGAATTTACTACGCACTTGTTTTGCTTACATTGTTCGACGTAGTACAATATATATATATATATATATATATATATATATATATATATATATATATATATATATATATATATATATATATATATATGCATACATACACACACACACACACACACACACACATACATATACATATATATATATATATATATATATATATATATATATATATATATCATACTATGTATTGTACTATATTTATATATATATATCTATTATGTATGTAGTATATGTGTATGCGTTACCATTTGTGTTAGTATTTCCATGTGATTCTAGATGTCATCACCTCTCACTATTAGCCTATAATACGCTTCCATTGTATTTAAATATTACCCTTTCTGTTTTGCATTCTTAGAAGTGTGTTGCTTTAAAGATTGTCTTTTAATGAAGTCGTTTTTTGAAATGATAAATCAGCTGCTAGAATATGTAGTAAAGAATGGGGAAAACGATTATGCAATTGCTACATTTCAATTATTGCACTTATTTACTTACACTCGTTTAATTTGGCTAAATATTTTTCAATAAATTCCTAATGTTAAGTCGTCAATGAAATTCATAGAACTTCAAATTTAGATAACTTTTGCTGAAAGTAATACTGTCATTTGCAAACGCAGGCAATCACATTTATCTTAGCAGTGGTATCAGAGGAATTTAGTGGCCGAACGCTAATTAATAACCTTGCAAGCTTGATTAGTAATCCGGTCATCATTCACTTGGTCTTAACAGTAACTGATTGATCTCAGTTTTAGTGACACTTAATTAGTTTAGATATCTCCATTTATTTCGTTACGCAAAATCCGTCGAAGTATAATTTATGCCCATCGTTTCGTTTAAGAGCTTGCAGTGAAGCTCTTCCTAAAAGGCTTTGAAATTCATCTTATGCCAACTTCTCAAATTTCTCACTCGAAATTTTATGTGCACCTGGAATTATAATTAAACATTTCAGTAAAATCTAATCATAGTATTATATACAAGTCGGAAAATTAATCCTAAAATATTTCAAAGTAAGGATCTTACTAACTAAATATAATTAAAATCCTATGCTTTATTGTAATGTATACGGTGTTATCGAAGAGCCTTACAACACACCTTGTTTCAGTTGTCTTTTTCTTTGTTAAAACTAGCTAAATCGATAGAAAAAAGATCACTCCAAAGCATACATATTATATAAAAGTGTTACTTACCTATGAAAATTATGGCAATTTTATACAAGAATCGCATTCAAGGTTTTGCTTGAGGATATCAGAATATGTTGGACATTGTTTTGTTTTTTAGATACCTTCAAACCCTTAAGTGACGCTCTGAAAGTTTTCTATGATTAGTGTACCTTTATCAACGATGTTGGTGACTTCTCATATTATATCAACTCCCCTAAAGTTTATCTAAATCATGTATGAAACTTTCTATTAATACTATCTTTGGTGCGCTTCAGTTTTGCAGGGCTTGCCATATTAAGGTGCTAATGTCAGTATTGTTGTTGTTGTTGTTGGCACTCCGTCGCTTACGACGTCGAGGGTTCCAGTTGATCCGATCAACGGAACAACCTGCTTGTGAAATTAACGTGCAAGTGACTGATCACTCCACAGACACGTGTACCCTTAACGTAGTTCTCGGGGATATTTAGCGTGACACAGTGTGACAAGGCTGACCCTTTGAATTACAAGCACAACAGAAACAGGAAGTAAGAGTGAGAGAAAGTTGTGGTGAAAGAGTACAGCAGGGTTCGCCGCCATCCCTTGCCGGAGCCTCTTGGAGCTTTAGGGGTTTTCGCTCAATAAACACTCACAACGCCCGGTCTGGGAATCGAACCTGCGAACCTATGACCGCAAGTCCGCTACCTTAACCACTGGGCCATTGCGCCTCCACACAAATATCAGTATATTTACTTATCAAAGCAACTTTTATTATTTTCGCTCTTTGGTAAATGACATAGTGATAGAATTCTTTTTAACAAACCTACCTATTGCACTATATATACCCATTATCTATATAGTATTATTAATATATATGATTGTGTGAAGGCATGAGACAGAGTGACAAGGATGTTGCACCCAGATTCCAATCCCTGACTGGGCGATGCTTGTATTCTTGAGCAAAACACTTCAGTTCACGTTGATCCAGTCCCTTTTCCGATCATGGGTGGGGGAATGTCGACCTGCACACCTCACCAACAAGGTGACGTCATTTGAAGTCTAAAACAATGCGATGTGTAACAACATCTAATAGCCTGGCCGATCACGTAATATATATATATATATATATATATATATATATATATATATATATATATATATATATATATATATATATATATATAAAAGATAGATAGATAGATAGATAGATAGATAGATAGATAGATAGATAGATAGATAGACAGACAGACAGACAAACAGACAGACAGACAGACAGACAGATAAATAGATAGATAGATATATAGATAGATAGATAGATAGATAGATAGATAGATAGATAGATAGATAGATAGATACACACACACATTACCAAAAGGCTATACTTAACGGTGAGAAACGGTTATATGTGAATAGTTTATGCTATATGATAATTGCTATACAATCTATGACAATAAATTGAAAATGATAATACGAAAGTGAATCTTTAAATGTATTATAAGTAGTAACATTTAGGCATTATATTAGTTATGTGCATACAAGGCAATTGTCAAAACATTCGTGGGCCTGAAGCAGAAGTGAATCTTACAAGTATGGTTTCATGTGCAAGAGATATAAAACTTGGTGGCTATTACTATATAGTAACTATATTTCATTAAGTAGACACTTCTTAGGGTTCCAATGATATAATTGCACTTTTTGCAATTATGTCAGAATTGTATGACTATAAAGCTTATCCAGTTGAAAAGAAAACTCGGTAATATTGAATGACGAGAGTTTTAATGGGTTTTGACTATTTCAAATCATACTTAATTTACTAGATTAATAATCATGCCAAATAAAATGTAGCAATAAATTCTTTTGGAATAATTTAAATTGATTCTTGTTAAGACCTTAAGTGTCTGTCGCAGGATCTCGCGTATTTCTTTCAAGAAAATGTTATGTTGGTTGTTCTATGTATATGAAACATCGGGTGTGCTTTGAGAAATTAAACCTAAACTGCTCTTGGTGCGGCATCGGAAATATTTGTTTCCATATCAATCACGGTTAATTACGCTAAAACCTGATAAGACGTGAATATTGGCCCGGCTCATATTATTATGACCGTTAACAACACTCTTTTTTCTAAAGTCCATTAAGTTGTTTGAATGCAAATCACGAAATTGCAAAATTTGATGAGTTTTTTGTGTTATACAATTTAGTGCCCGTTTGAAAACTGGTTTTATTTTAACCTGAAATCTGCTGGGACACTATCATTGTAAAATGGAGACGAATTTTCAATATTGAGAATATTATAAGAGGCTCATAATCGAAGTGATTGAAAGGTCATTACAACTTGTTGAAAATTCCTTTCAGGCAAAACACAATTTAGAGCAGTTAACAGAACAAACAAGCAATAACTTAACGTATTAGTTATGTAATCATCTCCCTTCAACTATATTGAGAAACTTGTGTAACATTGTAGCTGACAAGTAAATCGTAATGCATGCAATAATCTTCTCTTTAAATTGTAAAGAGTCTAATATCCAAGAGAAACTAAAGTCTTAGAAGAAAATAATGTAATTCTATTTATCATTTGTTTACAAAGGATTGACTTGGATGTCTTTCTTTAATACTGTAAAGCAAGCTGTATTCTAATCGTAGTCAAATGATGTTACTTAGAATTTTACAAAATTTAATCTCTACGAAAAAACTAACGAAGGTACATTACAAACTATATATAAAATTCTCACCAAATTAATTTTCATATGAACTCTGATGTTAGTTAATATTTTCCATGCCTGGATTCGTGGGGAAACTCTACCAAACTCTAATCGATATACTGAACGATGAGGTGTCAATAATTTACACCTTTGTTATTCTCTTCACAGCGAAGTAAATACACTTATTGTCCACTATAAAACTAGCTGACATATTCAATATATATAATTACATTTAACCAAGCTACATTTGTTTACAACGTATCCTCAGAAATATTTTATTACCAGTAGGTTAACTGCGACTTCTGTGGCCCAAAATTTATTTTGTATTGTATATTTCGTATTTTGCATTGGCTTGCGAAAACATTTACGTCTTTGTTTCATTTTCAATTTGTTCATATCAATTATGCAAGGTTATGTATATATATGTACACCATTCTGCTTAAATAATGGAACTGCTGATATGATACAATATTTTTACATATCTTACATCTATAATAACTACTGTGTAATAACTATCAAACATTTTCTCGCACCGTCTCTGATTAAGGGATATATAAAGTATCTCTGAAACAGCTATAGTTTTTTTCTGATCCAGAGTAACAATGAAAGCATAACAATGAAAATCACCTTTTCTTGGGAAAGAAATTAATAACCAACTGGAGACGTCCTTCCCGTTGCAAACTATATATATATATATATGTATATATATATATATATATATATATATATATATATATATATATATATATATATATATATATATATATATATATATATATATATATATATATATATATATATATATATATATATATGACTTAAGTATATATGAATTGTAAATCTTATTACCGTCATACACTGAAGGGTGTTATTCGTGGTATCATTAACAGTATATCTGAATTGATTGCGTAACGGAAGCCTGTGTATTTTGTAGTTAGGTACACAATGATTACTATAAAGGAGATAATTTGTGCTACAGGGATACGCTCCATTTTTTGTTTTCTTCTATAGGCCTTTAATGTTTCATCAAGAAGGAAAATTAGATTAAACCTCGGTAGAAACAATTTCTAAAATAGTCTAATTTTACGTTAATCTCACTCTAGATTTCTGTTTATCCTGCATCAGTGAACTGCAAAAGTAATACTATCTGAGCAGTTTTAAATGCAAGTTTCAAAGGATCTGCAAAATAATACGTAAGTATACATAATCTATTACATTAGACAAAAGAGAAGCAAACAACTTTTCCTCAAACTCTACACATGAGACTTTTCGACAGTTATTCCTATTTTTGTAGGAGCGGCCACTATCAGTGTAGTTTCAGCAAACTTTTGAGGAGATATGTCTTAAATATTTCTTATATTAAAGCTAACCAGTTCCATAAATATTTCCTGTGAATGTTACTCTTATTTATGTAGAAGAAAATAATGAAATAGCAGACTACTGAATATTTCGTTTCGCCAACCATGATGAAAGGTGATACTATCAGGATTTTTCCCGAGCAAAATGTAAGTAATATAAGGATAACATATTTCGAAAGAATATCAAATATGTTACGGATACCCTATATTACCTTTTTTATATTCAAACTGAATATTAGTCATAATATATATATGAACGTTTCATATATTGTCAAATTAAGCAACAGTTACTATTATTTTAATCAAACTGTATTATATAACAAATATCTTGTTATCGAAAGAAGAATATAAAGTGATATGTATTCTTATAAGACAACTCACATCATATGGGAAAATGCAAAAGCAAATAAATGTTATAAAGAATTTGTTTTTCACGACATATTGCTGAATGTTTTGAAATCTATAATTGAAAGAATTTGAAAGAGTTTGATTTAAAGGTATTTTTATGAAATGTTTATGTATTGTTCTTAATTCTGTATTCTCCTGAGTTTCGAGCTGAATAGAAATCTTAATAACATTCATCATATAGAGATAATTTGGTTTTGCGAATATGCGTCATTTAGCTTTTTTTCCATATTGATTACGATTTTACAAGTGTATTAATTAATTCTCGCATATTCTCTTCTACAATTTCAAATAAACATATTTTACGTTAGAGTCTCGATTTAAATAACCTGGTTGATAACACGGCTAATAAAAGACTGAATCATTCGCAAAACATATTCGTATCAACTATTATATATGAACATAGTTGTTGCTGCGTATTTCATAATAAATGATGTAAGAACGATATATCTTCTGAAGAATATGCTGTCAACGGAAATTGCCATGACTTAATGCGTATGTCAAATGTTTACACAATCATTGAAATCAATTTGCACAATAAGGATATACATGATTAACTTCCTACACGAGCTACACTATTTCAATATTCGGTAAATAGAAGAAGTTCGAGTGTAAAGATGACTTATTTATAAGAACGAATTACGAAATAAAAGTAAATAATTAAAATTTACAGATATGGCGGGTAGCAATATAATTTTTAAACTATACGAACACTCTAATCAAAAAGAAAAACATAAAAAAGCATGAGAAGAATTTAGGCTAGTTGAAATGATTGTTACATATTTCAACTGCTAAAAGGCAAATAGATAGCAATTACCGTAGAAAATAAATCTGTTATGGTAAGAAGGTGTGAAGAGACCGGTTCGTTTAGTGTCGCCCTCTATTAGGAATCTTAGACATTGATTTCTTAAGTTATTTTGGCTCTCATCAAAGCGATGTACCTCAGAGAGGCAAATTTGAACGAACTTAGAAAGCTATAGCTTTATGTATAATCCAGTCGGTACATTGACTGATTTGCGCTAGTCGATCGCTCGATCGAGGTAAACAACAGTGTATTGACTGGATTATACATAAAGCTATAGCTTTCTAAGTTTTTCAGAGTTGCTTGTCTCAGTTGCCAAAATATCTTGAAGCGTCGATGTCTGTGATTCTTAAAAGAGAGTGACACTGAACGAGGAGGTGTTTTCATACACTTTTAACACAAGAGAGATTTATTCTCCGCGGTAATTACAGTATATTTGCCTTTTAGCAGTTGAAATGTCACAAACGTTTCAACTAACTTAAATTCTGCCCATACCTAAACAGTGCTTCGCGCAAACACTTCGTTGTTTAAAGGAGCATATCTTGTTATTGACACAAAATTCTTGCCAAACTAGTAACATTTCACTAAAACTGATTTGTGAACTGCTTTCAATGCCATAAAACACGAATAAAACGTCTGATACAATGGAGTTTCGGGTTACTAAAAGCAACCGTCTAAATACCAAAGATATTGACTTGGAAGATATCAAGTTGTGACTTCGGCTGCAATTGCCTATATATTAGATATTATATCATTGATAATTTCGTGTATAGAAATTTCTAGACATTTTCTATCGAAAGTGTAATTTGACTCTATTGAAATGCAGGACCACCTTTCCAAACAAACGATATTACCTTTTTGTTATATGAAATTAGTATTTCCACAAAATCCTAAAATAAATTTAAGCATATACGAAAACTGAAGTTTTATTAGGTACAGAGTCGCAGTTGAAATATTAATGTAATTTATTTCATCATCATTAACTATAAATGCAGTTTCCCTGTTAATTATAATAGTGTGTATGTTGGTTTTTCTGATTTATCAGGTCATCCCATAAGTTCTGCTCAATTTTACCTTTTGTTCAAAATTGAATGAACTTTTATAGTATTTCAGAATTTTTAATGGAATTAATAATAATTTTGTATGCATTTGTGTACATTTAAACTAATTAGATATTATTTTACAGAATAAAACCCTTTCTAACATGGAATTATCCAAAGAGCATTTGAGGCACATAATGCTTTATGAGTACAAAAATTGAAACTCTGTAGCCGATGCGACTCGAAACATACACTCAGTTTATGGGAAATAATGCTTGAAAGAAAGAACTTGCAAAAGATGGTTTGCAAAATTCAGAAGTGGAGATTTCAACCTTGAAGATGAAGATCGAACA
>NC_142935.1:38033732-38093732 GCF_046866305.1 Octopus bimaculoides
AGTTTTGAGGAGAGGGGGAATGTATTACTTTGACTCTAGAACTTGTGTGGTACTTATTTTTATCGACGTCGAAAGGATAAAAATACTAAGTCGACCTCGTCCACATTTTGAACTCAGAATGTAAAGCGGATGATATGCCGCAAAGCATTTTCTCCGGTGTACTAATATTTCTGTCAGTTCGCCGTCTTCTAACGAAAGAATAGATATAAAACCATAACATATATTCTTGCAAGCACAACATATATTTGTGGGGGTGGAGGGCTGTTCATGCACGTGAGAATTGGGTCATATATTTATGTATGATTTCTCATACATATATCTGCTCAGATATAGAATGGAAACAGAACAATAAAATATTATTTAAGCTCGTTTCATCATCATCCATTCAGGTCGCGGATGGGAACATGTTAATACATTAATAGTTTCAGAACCATTCTTGTCACTTGATAACGACGTACAGACAACAACTACTGTGAAAATCAATTTCATTAAGTCTACCATGAAGTGATTGAATAAATAGATTCATCATACCAAAAGTCCCTGCCAATGTAATTTTTCATAAACTTTTTTGCAAAATATACATAAATGAGTTTCAATTTAATTGGAAATTTATCAGAATTTACTGATTTTATTTGTTAATGTTACATTTTTTCTTAACATTTATTTTTATTCGTTTACACTCTTTGAAACTCTTCTGCTACTAGACGAAATTCATGGTGTTTACAGTCGCGAAAAAGGAACAAATCGAAGCGAAATTATACTTAAATATATAATATATAAAACTGAATGGTAATATGAATTTAGAAAGCACCCGACAACTCTATGTGTCTGAGATAATAGCAAATTCATTGACAATGAATTGCTGTCAAGTAAACAAAGACATTTCTGTGGATGAGATATTAAATATTCAAATCTTTCTCAATTACTCATGTTGTTGTACATTTAAGGTATTTGAAAGTGATTTCCGGAAGGAGGACTTTTCAGATAACTTTAGAAAATGAAATAATGACTTAATTTTACATTATGACACTCACCAGGAGAAAATCTTGCAATATTTGATTCCTTCCTCTCTTTATTTGTTTATAGCAAGAGAAAGATAGAGGGATAAAAAGGAAGAATTCTTTAGATTGGAAAATCTACAAAGAAAAAACAATAAGAAGAATTGAAGTGAATTAAAAATGTATCAATGTTAAAACATAATTACATCTTTTATGAGTCATTTCACAATCCAACAAAGAAGTAATAATTAAATAAACTGTCCAAAGTCTTTTCCGGTAGTGAGTGAACTGTTTCGTTAAGGATACGGCACAAGACTGAGCGGAACACAAACAGACAAAAGTGCCTTCCTTCCACTCTAACGACACATATGCAGATACAGATTCAAATTCATACACATGTACATAAATACAGAGACAGAGACATATATATATATATATATATATATATAGACTCATAGCTGTTTCAATGAAATACATATATACACACACACTGACTCCTGTACATATATGGGTATACACACAAACACACACACACACAATATATATATATATATATATATATATATATATATATATATGTGTGTGTGTGTGTGTGTGTGTGTGTGTGTGTGTGTGTGTGTATCTGTAATATAAATCCCGGTGTGTGTGTGTGTGTGTTTAAAAGCGATTAAAATGGCTACATTTTTCAACTGATTTTCTCCAAACTGGGAACATACATTACTTACGTTAAAGGGATAGTCTTAGACTTTTAAACATTTTCACGTAATGAGTTTCGGTCTCCATGGGAGCACAAAACACACGTTCCTGGATAACTTGGAGAAAGGAGGTTAAAGTTTGCGAAGTAACTTTCAGAAATTGATTGTGTCCCTTACATCCACTAGTCATAAAAAGTATAAAATATTGCTTTGCATATTAGATTCGCATCGTTGAAGGTTTCTAAAGATATTTACTTCCTGTCTACTAGCGTCTGTGACGTCTATATCTCTCTATCAATACTTCTCTCTCCATCTCTCTTTCTCTCTCTCTCTCTCTCTCTCTCTCTCTCTCTATCTATCTATCTATCTATATCTCTCTATCTATATCTCTCTATCTATATCTATATCTATCTGTCTCTCTGCGTCTATCTGCCTATATCTTATCTATCTATGTATATGTATTTATTTGTCTAACTAACTAGCTCTGTCTCTACCCTCTCTCTATATATCTCACTTACTCTCTATTGTTTACACTTTCATTTTTCAGACGCCATTGTTTTCACTTTAAATTCAATCGCTATTATTTTCACTGTTAATTTTGAATCACTATTTACAAACAACAACGACAAATTACTGATAGATATAAGCTCACAATTACTGATGAAAGTAATTTCATACATAATTTACTGACCGAAATAACTTCATAAATTTGCTAAATTTGTCTACTCATTTCTTATTTAACTTTGCAACGTCTTGTGTTGTTTTGTTTATCTTTTGATGTAACTACTTATAAAGGTAAGTTCATAATTTACTGGCAGAAGTAACTTCAAAAATTTTACTCAAATCCGTACACTTTGTTAATTTCCTCAAAAAATTCTTACTTACTCTTGCAACGGTTTTCTTTTTCTCGTGTGAACGACTTTTCTGATTCACCCGATGCTGGCTCCTTGGTTCACTAGCAAATTTCGCTTCAAGCCGTACAACTCTATTTTCCGTAAAAATTTCTTATTTACTTTCTGCCCGTCGTATTAAGAAATATAATTTCCGTTACCCAGCAATTTTGATTGTTTACTATCTTCTGTACCCGTGTATTTCTATATACGTATATAACCATGCCTAGAAGGAAAGTGTCAAATGTGAATACAATGTCAAGGTCAGCCCAAAGGATGTCTCTGCCCTGGGAAAGGGAGACAGCTGCAGAAAGGGATGCATACCAAGAAACGAATAGACTGTATACTACAAAAGCCAGAGCGTCTCAGAATGAGGAACAAAGGATCTCACTGCAGAACGAAGAGCAGTTGCAACAACCCAGAGAAGCCACTTCTATGAAGCAGCTTTCAATTATGATCCAGTAGTTCATTATTTAGATGGCACTAGAGTTTCTATTGTTGCAATGACAACTGAGGCATACGTTGTCAAGGAGGAAAGTGGTCTGAAGAGACACTTGCACAGTGGTGCAGTGGTGGAAAGATTAAACTCCCTGTAATCCCCTAATCTCCAGAGCCATTGAAAGAAGTGTTGTCATCAACTGACGAAGATTACAAGCACTTCCACAACAAAATTAGACAATACAAGAATTGATGTACAGTTCCTCATAACGTACCGGTAAATTTATTTACTATAAATTTTGTACATAGTCCGAACCCATGAATGAAAAGTAAAAACGGCACCGTTACAACATCAGATTTCAACTTGATGTTCTAGCATACGCAAAAGACCATGGTAATAGGGCAGCTGCTCGGTATTTTGGTCTACCACCAACCAGAAAAAATGATAAGTATTTAGAGAAAAAAAAGAAGAGAAGCTGCTAAACGTAGCAAACGATGCCTCTGTGGCTTGAACTAGAAGAAAAATTAAAAGCAAGGGTTTTAGACCAAAGAAAATCCGGAATTTCAGTATCCACTAAAATGATTACGTACCATTCAAGAATTATAGCAATGGACAGAGATATAAATGATTTTAAAGAGTCAACAGCAAGGTGTTCCATATTTATGAGGAGAAATAGCCTCTTTCACAGATAATAAATATTGACTAAGCCTCTCTGACATCTGACGTACAATCAAACAAGATAGTACAATTCAAGGGTGCTAAAACTGTAACTGTTATAACGTGTGGCCATGAAATGACACTACACAGTTGTATTAGCATACTATACTGATGGCCCAAATCTGCCAAATTTTCTTTCAAAAGAAAGACATTGCCTTAAGAAATGATACCCAATGACATTCATGTTCATGTCCACCCAAAAAGTTGGATAGATGAGGGAGGAATGAAATTGTGGCTTGATAAAGTGTAGTCCAAGCGCCCTCCTGGGCTATTATAGATAACTTCTTTACTAATTCTGTACCAGTTTCGGGCTCATAGTAATGATCTTCCTCATGAAGCTTGGAGATCTGAAATCCGGATAGTTGTACCTCAAGGAAGCCTAACCAGCTATTTACAGCCTTTAGACGTTTCAATCAATAAACCGTTTAGAATATCCAAACGGGTGGAGTGGTGCGAATTGATGCAGTCTTAACTCATTTGAAGTGAAACCATCAGGAAAAAGGAAATGGTGGTTAAAAATTTCATGGAATGATGTAACAGAATAGGTAGTTGTTAAATCATTTTCAAAATGTGGCATTAATAATGCTCTAGAAAGTACCGAGGACGAGCTATTGTTTGAAGCAGACATTGATGAACCAGATCCTGTTGCAGAGACTTCCAGTGATTAAGAGAGTACCGGTAAAATGACTGGTAACTGTGAGTACAGGTAAAATGGTTGGTAACAGTGGGTACCGGTAAAATGGCTGGTAACAGTGGGTATTTATAGGAATTCAGCACATTTATTGCTCTTCGTTGATTGGTGTGTACCAGTTTTATTCAGTGTATATTTCTATTTGCTATGGCAAATTGGATTTAGTTTCATTTGGAGGTGAGTGTAAAGCTACATATGATTTCATACTTTATTCCAGTATACTTCACAATATTGTATTTCATGCACAGAATCATACAATCTTTCCTACAAAACCACTTTAAAATATCTCTAAATAATCGTATGATGGAACATACTAAAATACAATATCTTTGTAAAATAGAGGTGCGTCTTATGTAAGGGCGTATCGACAAATACGGTATATAAATATTCACAAACACACACACACTCACACACACACACACACACACACACACACATAACTACGGTATGGTACACTGCAACTTTAATTTCCGGCATACCAAAATTAATCGAATCACTCCCACTCCACTACACTTAATTGATAGCATAACCTTTCACAAAACGGACTGGGGAGCAATTAGAAAGGATCTGTCTTTTATAGACTGGTCCTTCATACTCAGTTCCACTGACATTGAAAGCACATGGCAGCGCTTTGAGGACATTGTCACTTATACATGCTCAAAACACGCCCCTATGAAATTTACAAGCACGAAGAGAAACAGACACCCTGGATAGAAAGAAAACACTCATAAGGAGCATCAAAAAATTTTTAATTTAAAAAATCAACCAATTAAAATAGTCACTCAACCAGAATCCACATTCAGCAGCAGTGAAGAGGCTTACGTTGGAAACATCTCATCTGTAGGCCAGCAGGAAAACCTGCATTGAAAATCAACGAGCTGCAGAAGAACAGTGGGTAATCAAAAAAATTAAACAGAATCCAACAGTGTTTTATTCATATGCCAATAAGCATACGACCGCTGTCACACCTGTTGATTGGTGATAACGGCATTGTCCAACATGATGCAAAAGAAATGGCAGAAGTACAACAGAAACAATACTGATCTGTCTTTAGTGATTCCACTGATATTAACGCAAGGGCTTTGAACGAAGTCGATCCTCAATATATAATCTCGGACATAACCTTTACTACTTCAGATATCTTAGTAGCAATAAACGAGATCAATTACTATTCTGCTGTGAACCCTGATAGATTTCCCGCTAGTGTCCTGAAGGAATGTAGACACCAACTTGCAATCCCTCTAACAAATCTCTGGAGTCTTTAGACTCAGATTATATACCGATAGACAAAGGCCGTCTAACACGGATCATTCATCACATCGATGATGTCCTTAACGACTTGGAATCGGGTTCGAATTCTGATGATTTCAGTAAAGCGTTGGACAGAGTCGACCAAAATATCCTATGGTCAAAATTGTCAAATATTGGAATCTGTGAAAAACTACTACACTGGATTGAGTACTTCCTGGAGAATAGAACACATGTTGTGGTCGGTAGAATTCACTGAAGCCCAGCACCAGTCACCTCAGGGGACTGTCTTGGGCCTACTTCTGTTTATAGTCTATATAAACGACATTTCAAGCGTCATCAAACACAGCGAAGTGAAAATATTCGCCGATGACTCCAAGCCCCAAACAAATTATCAACGGAGAAGAACGAATTGAACTCCACTCTGACAGTTTGATCTACATGCTGTAAGTCAGTGGGCCGACAAAAACAAAAGGCGACTAAACGAGGCAAAATTTGAACTGATGCAGTTTGGCAACATGTCTATGCTAAAACATCCATATTCTCTTCCTTCAGGGGAATCACTAACAACGTTTAATATTATCAGAGACCTAGGGTTGATTGTTGACAATAATCTCAGATGGAGTGCCCACGTCAACAATAAATCCGATATAGCTCGTAAAATGAGCTCCTGGATCCTAAGAATCTTCCCGTTCAGAGAACAAGGTGTCATTATTCCTCTTTTCTCCATTTTGTACGGCCACACCTCGAACACAGCTGCTGGGTTCTGTTTGATTCTTTCATTACCCACTGTTCTTCTGCAGCTCGTTGATTTTCAATACAGGTTTTCATGCTGGCCTACAGATGAAGTTTTTCCAATGTAAGCCTCTTCACTGTTGCTGAATGTGGATTCTGAATGTGGGAGTATTTTAATTGGTTGTTGTTGTTGTTGGCACTCCGTCGCTTACGATGTCGAGGGTTCCAGTTGATTCGATCAACAGAACAGCCTGCTCGTGAAATGAACGTGCAAGTGGCTGAGCACTCCACAGACACGTGTACCATTCACGTAGTTCTCGGGGATATTAAGCGTGACACAGTGTGACAAGGCTGACCCTTTGAATTACAGGCACAACAGAAACAGAAAGAAAGATTGAGAGAAAGCTGTGGTGAAAGAGTACAGCAGGGTCCGCCACCATCCCCTTGTTCACCACCATCGTCGTGGAGCTTTCGGCGTTTTGGCTCAATAAACACTCACAACACCCGGTCTGGGAATCCAAACCGCGATCCTATGACCGCGAGTCCGCTGCCCTAACAACTGGACCATTGCGCCTCCACGCAGATGTAAAAGACAAAGCGATTATTTGTAGAATGTATTACCATGTTTCTTTGCAGTTTATGCGTATGAACAGTCTTCGTCGTAAAGTCACGTATTAGAAATGAAATCAAGATGTGTGATGAGTCTGTATCTTTAATGCAGTGCGCATTTCATGGAAATGAGAGGTATTTTGTAGCAGCCTGTGTTTTTTGTGTATCATGAACTCGCATAAATGTGTTGTGGGTTTATACATATTAATTACCTTGCATTGTTTTAATTCCTGAAATTAACGACGAATAATCGAATGGAGTACTGCAATCATGCGGTCGATATTCTAAGGGAGTTGGAGTTTTCGTTAATTAAGTTAAATTAAATGTTTCAATTATGTACGAGTGTATATGTCATGAATTTACTTCGATTCCTGCGACACACGCAGATTTCATGACAATTATTAACTTTCGTTATAGCCTAAAGAATCCAGTCTTCAAATCTTACTGTATTAACAAATAATTCCAGAGAAAGAAATAGTTTCTAAAACGAGTCGACAACAGTTAACGATTTCACATGTTCCATTGTATAGCACATGAATGCATATCACCGTAGGCTCCTTGTACTTTTAAACTTTAAAATTCACTTAGTTCATTTGGAAATGACAACGTAATATATATATACATACATACATATATATATATATATATATATATATATATATATATATATATATATATATATATATATATATATATATATATATATATATATATATATATACATATATATATATATATATATATATATATATATATTATATCATATTATATTATATTATATTATATTATATCATATTAATATACATTCTAATGCTTTAAATAGATATCTTATCCTCAAGTTTAATCACAAAAAATATAATTGACCTTTATATAAATATTTGAAAAGATTCACTGGAGTGATTATATTTCCTTTTTCAAATTTACCTCTTCTACAGAAAGTAGCAACTGATTGAGACGATAGCATATTATGCACGCTATACTATAACTGTATTTTAACATTTCTTTCTTTCCAAAGTTTTGTTACGTAGTCTGTACAAATAAACTGAATTCTGTGAGACATATGTGTACTTAGAAATCTAGACTGTTGGCTTTTTAATGTGTTTGCTGTGTAATTCTTGTAATATATCAGGATTAAGTTATGCAAATGTTTATCACAGTTACCTTATTTGTATTGTAATTGAATTATAAAACACACCGGTTGTATGACTGGATGGGAAATATTGGAAGCTAAATCATTTGATAATATTACATTTTTGACTTGATTTGTCTGAGCTCCACCAAATCTGGATTCTTTACATTCAACCTATTATGTCATTTATTCCTTAGAACCGACTTTTAGACAAATGTAGATAGATGGCTATTTCTATAGGAAGTAACAGCAAGTGTAAAATATTAACAATCATGCGTTTTTGTCTTCATTAAAGGAACAGTTGCTATAAGAAGATTTAAAATTATGCATATATGTACCTTGATAACACGGTAAATATTAATATTTTGAAAATGGGAAATCACCTAAAAATTGAATGTTGCATATTTCCTCAAATTGTGTTTGTGTACATGTATAGAAACGAAAAAGTGTCTATGTTCATCAGAAATGTTCCCTTCGTCCTCTCATAACTTTGTAAATTCATTTCTACAAAACAAAACAAAAAAACTAGTATTTGAAGCTAACGTGAGTGCCACTCTTAGGCCGCTGAACATCCAATAAATCACAGAGTAGCCTCTTCAACTCTCAATTGGGATATGTTGTAGTGTCAAACGAGAATACATGAATTTTTTGAAAATGATCGTTGGCATGCTTGTCCTTATGTAGTCCCAGGCCCGGTCTGCAATGGTCAATGACTAACAAGCTACAACAAAGCTTAACAGGATAAGAAAAGTGAATGACTGTTAAAACTACAGCAATATTCATGTTATAAAATAATGTGATATCGCAAATCATTTTGGATTAATAAGATATCACATGTATCCGACGAAACTTTAGTTGCTACAAGAAATATCACCGTACCTCACAAAAATCAAATTCCCCGTCATAAAGAAGTTAATTATCATTCAAACTGCAGTCGTCCTCAAGAATTTAGAAAACCTGGAAACACAGACTTTATCTCTAACCATTCCCGTCTTCTAAGAACCAGAAAATTCATCCAGGAGAGACTACAGCAACATGGAATTTTCCGTCTTGCTGGAAGATAAAACATGTCACCTGGTCCAAGATTCAAACTCGTTAACTACTTATTGTGAGCCCAGCAGCAGTGTTTTATTTACGATTCTGTGATCACAGCGTATGTTCATTATCCATGGATTCGCAAGAATTAGTGCTTCCTAAATCCATATCTGCTTCAAACTTGCATCACGTTTCATTTAGTGAGCATTTGTAGCTCTTTCAATTCGGTATCACATGATAAAAGCTTCTAAGCGGAATAGAAACGGCCGCATGCAAACCGGATGGAAATTTACCTTCACAGTTGAACGATGAAATATTTACATACGTTTAGAATTCTACATGATATCATAATACATTCAAATAATGTATGCAACTTGCATAAGGTGGAAATTATTTCATAAATAGACAGGAATACTGTACTAATTTGTATAAGTTTTCAAGCAGATTTTTTCCGTAATGTGCACCGTTATTGCAAAAACCTTCAGAGTAACATTCGACAACGTCGCATTAGAAGGAGGATTCTAAGAAAATTTTCTGTAATTTGGAATAATGTTGTATTAATAACAACATTCTATTATCTGTTACCACTAGCTATACCATTCGAATGTTTAATCAACGGACAATTAATATATTTACATAATTCTGCTACTCCCATTCATTTAACTTCGGATAGGGTGAATGTTCCATACTTGCATATATTACATTAAATGTTACTGTTTGGTATTGAAGGTATGGATCTTGAAATGACATAAAGCAAAACGTACCAGGTTAACTTTCTGGACGCACATTTTAATGGAGCAAATGAGTTTATTCTAAATTCGACAACCTAATTTCTCTATCGCACACGCTAATTATAACATATTATGTGTGTGTGAACGTGTGAACGTGTGTATGTTTCCTTGTGTGTGTATCATTTTGGTAACGCTTTGGTGTATATTTACATCAATTTTAATCATTTACTTTAGAATCGGATACTCACTGGCCGTCCCTATTGACCCTTCTCTAATAAATGCGTTAATTACATGTTCTTCAATTCTTATCATGCATATTTGATTAAATTGTTGTTTCAGGCCTCTTGATGCAATGGCCTGCCATTATTACAGCATATTTTAAAATCCATTTAATTCTCAAAGTATCATCTTTTATATTTTCAATTTACTCCTTTCGTGGAAGCTATTTTCGGTCACTGTTTTTCAATATTTAATACGGAATTAGGCGCCGAGAATAGTTAGCATGCCGGGCAAAATGCTTCGCAGTATTTCATCTGTAAGCATCTTCTGGGTTCGAATTCCACCGAGGTCAACTTTGCCTTTCATTGTTTCGTTGGTCGATAAATTAAGTACTAATTGAATACAGGAGTCGATGTAATCGTCTATCATCCTCCTCCAAAATTGCTAGCCTTGTGCTAAAATTTGAAACCAATATTGAATACGGAATAGTTGTGCTTCGTTTTTTTATGAAAACTGTAATCTATGTCAGAATTTATGACGTCGAATATTGTGATCCACTGATGATTCTCAATATGTGACTTATATTTCATATTTCGAGAGCTATATTTACGTCAACTATTACAGTTCTTACGTTTATATTCTGCACTTCCATTAAATATATTTAATTATATTAGTTTGTGTAAATTTACTTGATATATCTTTTTCAATATTAATGAATGATTTCTATTTATTCATCATATTCGTCATCACTGTTTTAATGTTTACTGAGGCTTGGGAAAAAATGACGACAATAGAAAAGCCATGGGGCAATTGTTTGAAATGTTATTCCAATACACGCTACTGAAATATACACACATTTTTAACACAAGAAATACATATGGCTATTCATGAAGACAATAGTATGTCAGATAAGCGCCAACGAACGAATGCGCGTTTTATTTAGGTGCATCATTTGTGAATTCTTCCGAAACATATTTGTGTATACGTGCGTGAATGTGTGTATATCAAAGTTCACACTAATCTCCAATATAATATATATTTTTTTATATAATATCAGTATGCGATTTCTAGAAGTATTTCTGCTGAAGTCAAAAATATTCTCCCTGATGTTTTCGTTTATTTTCTACTCTGATTTCCTATATTCAAGCTAGGAATAAATAATGAAAACTGATATGATGTCTTCATATTTGTTAATCTTAGGCTGGTAATATAATGTTTATCTTCATTTCCTAATTATAATAAAGACTGAAATTAGATGGTAACGAATGCTGTTGATGTTGTGGAGTTATTCTGCACTTCCTTGTAGTTGAATACTAAAGGTACACAAGCAATATTTTCCCATTTCTATAGGTCATTAATATAAGTGGTCTCTATGGTATTTTTAATGATTTATATATATCCATATATCGAAAGTAAGTCATCTTGTATGTTGCATTATTTTACTACATCACATTAGAAAACAAAACATTCTGCCGAGTGTGCTTTCTATAAATGATAGCCATTCATCTAAGCTTCAGTAAAACAAGTATTAGATGTACGCTACTGATTGAACCAGCAATAATGGCTTCTTAGGGAACTCAGGCATTGTCTCTAACGAAATACAATCAGTCATTCGACATTCTATATACAGTGAGAAAGAGAATGTCGCGTGCAATTATATTGACTTTCCCATAAAACCAAACTTGTGCTGCTTAAAATAAAGGTACCACAAGTACTTCTCCCCTTAACATGATATGTAGGCTCTTCGAAGAAATTAAAAGTATTTGAATTTTATAAGCAAAAATTGAATATAGCAACGTATATGTTCTTATAATTTTCAAGTTTTGCAATATAAGTATAACATATATGCTTCAATCTTATAAAGTGACTAGTTTGGTTGCATTTGATTGAATTGCTCTGATACCCCATATAGAGAATATGCACGAGTAACAGCTAAAAATATTGTCATAATCAAATACGTCAAAGTCATTGATGTAATCGATTAATCCTTCCCCCAAAGTAGAAAAGATGATCTAAACTATCAGCTATAATAAAATTCCTGTTCATTACTTTATCAATAATCTGTATTGCCCCGGTGAGTCAACGTTATTATGATGTAGAATATTTTTTACGTATCCCTATTGATTAGTATAACTGAGTATAATTTAAAATGCAGTGAAGTTTATGATACACAGTTTTAGGCTCAGTAAATATGTTCAAATAGTATTATTTCCAATTTAATCGATTATATCCACAAACATATCAGCATGGCACTTTTGTATAGTAAAAAAGATATCAATATTGACAGAAATCTCACCATTCAAATCAAATTATGTTACAAATTTATATCTGAATGTGGAATTTTTTGCTAAGAATAGAATATAATTTTAAATGATATCAAAGGTAGCATACACAAATATTTTCATCTCCTAATACTGAAAGTTAGTTGAAGAGTTACATGATAGCTGGTCGTGAAGAAATCGTGTTGTTTGCTTAACGAAAACCAAATATGTGTGTTTTAGTTTGTGTTTTAGCTTTTACTTATTTCAGATTATGGCCATGCTAGGACACCACGTTGCAGCTATTTTACTCGAATGTAACGACCCCAGTTTTTATGTTTAAAGTCTGGTACTATATATATATATATATATATATATATATATATATATATATATATATATATATACCTTTTCTGACTAGATCAGTATTGAAAATTAATATATGTTGAAATAGGGATTTCTGATTCTAATATGGAAATAAGCTACATAGAATCACATATTCTTCGCTTCATTCAACAATTTTCATCGCCTAAAACTTTTACTATTAACTTTTAAAACTATTTTGTCCATCGTATATATTGACATTTAATTTGGCAATGGAATCATTAATTTTCTTTTATTTATACCATTGTAGTCTGACTTGTCTGTGAAAATCGAATTTTGTTGTTTGAAGACTTTCTCTTTTCTCGGCAATTGACTAAACAGTCAGAAGTGGATACGATATTTACTCTAGCCATTCGTAAATCTTTACATTATCACCTTTCCAATCCCTCATCTCTCAGTGAGATTTCATGTAAACAAATTCACTTTATTTCTTTCACCTATTCTTTTTTTTTAATGTCTTATATTTCTTTTTAATTTTATCTTTTTAGTTTTTTTCTGTTGTGTGACCTAGTATATTCTCTTCTCATATCTTTCCTTACCCCCGCCTTCTTGTCATACTTCTACTAGATCTCCTTGATCTTCACCCCCTTTAGCTTCTTAAACATTTCTTATGCTTCTTATCCGTGCACATTTTAAATTTTCTTTGTTTATTCTACCGTTGATATTTATCATCTCCATCATTTTCAACTACTTCATTTCCGTTGATTTCTTGTCTCCTTTTTTTTTTTCGTGATGTATGCATATATATTTATTTATCTGATCCTTTTCACATATATCTCTATCTCTTTGTCAATTTATTTTTTAATCGTATGTCGCTCTGCTTTTATTAGTTATATAAACGAAACCTGATTATTGATCTATACTATGCTTTTTATATCATTGTTTATATTTTAAAATTTTCATTTCAACAGGAAGATTTATTTATTCAACATATTATTTCTGCCTTTAGTGCTGTTATATTTCTAAATATTCTTTTAACTTATTGTTACTGCCTTTAACATTTTTCCATCATAATATATAATGTGTCTATGAGCTTGAAGAGACCATGGATGTCTAAATTAAATGTTTGTAAGCAGTTAAATTTTGAACATTCCTTCTGCAATACAACCACGAATATATGATACTAACGCGGTGCAGTAGGTTCCATAATACATAATTTTATTTTGATTTTTTTTTTTTGTACTCCTTCACCGCAATTTTGTATTTCTAATTCAATTTCCTGTTTTAAATCATACACTCTCACAAATGCGAGAGATACCCAACGGAAACCGGAATTTTGCAATATCATTTTATTCACCTAGATTTACATGTTCACACTTCTATTGCCTGCAAAGTATTCACAATTTGAAGCAGTGCATCGGTCCAGATCCATTTCCACTGTTCCAAGCAGTGTTGAGATGCCTGCGAAGTGATGCTTTTTAAACTTTGCTTCGTGTTTTTTATTCACCTCTTCCACATCTGCAAATTACGTAGCACCGCTTTCGTCAGCAGTGATGAAAGCAGTTTTGGCAGAAACCTGGCAGACACGTGTCTCATACGCAAACCTTTAGAGGTAATGGACTGAACTCAATCGTAAATAATCTTCGCATCCTCTGATAACTCACCGTTGGTGATTCGACAATTTCCCCTCACAGCTGCACGCACATCTACGATGTTTTTATCAGTTCTGCTGGTTGCAGTTCTCCCAGAACGTTCGTCAATGTCGACATTTTTTCAGCCATCTTGGAAACGTCTGAACCATTCGCACATTTGTATGCAGCTCATACATTTCTCTCCATACACTTCCTGCTACTTTGCCGTTATCGCTATGACAACTTGCTTTTTCATGGTGAATGCGACAATAACAGGCTACACACCTTCATTCCAAGCACTGCTGAAAACATCGCAAGTGAGCTATAACATTACAACTTAGTGTGCCTGCACAGATGAGGTCAAGGTCGATCTGTATCAAGCTGCTTCGCTCTGCCTGCTTTAGATTTGTTACTATTGCAACAGTCTATATATTAATTAAACAGACCTCGTATCTGTGTGCGTGCGTCTTATATGTCTGTATGTCTGTATATGTATGAACATAAAACCACTTGACTAAGAAAAAGTTTTCTTTCCTCCCTCTACTTTCTTTTCCCCTAATCAATTATGACAGCGACAGCAGATTAAGTCATATTATCTAAGCAGGAACACAAGAAATTCTACGTTCATATTTAAATTATTTGCGTTTCTGTAATAATATTTGCTTTTATTCATTCCCTAGCTTGATGGAGATATAACAACAAGTCACCTGACACTATAATAAATCTGTATTGAGTTATATCCTTATCGATTTACCTGATGACGCCCAGACTGATGGGCCGAAATATGTTGTACCCAATAAAGATTTACCCCAACTGCCACTGCGGAGTTCCTGAATTAGATCCAACAGAAGTGTACCATGACTACGGATGACAACAGGTTGCCTAAACTGTGCCGGTACTCAACTCAGCATTTAAATACACTAATCGACTTATGCTTATTTGTCCCAAATTATATATATATATATATATATATATATATATATATATATATATATATATATATATATATATATATATATATATATATATATATGCAATTATAATTAAGGGCATAGAAAATATTATTGCCTATATACTGAAAGGAGTCGTTTAATCGTCGAAGCACATTAAATAGCATCACTATTATTATTACACACCCGACGAAATCGAGCGAGTAAGCCAAAAGAAATTCATAAAATTGAATCATCTCTGGATCTACAAATGTCTGGACTAATTCGAAGGTTTTCCCTCCATCAGCAGAGAATACTGAGGAAATAAAAGAAATACTTATACATGCCACAGAAAAGTAGATGCAGTACCCCAAATATATTCATAGCAAGACTAGACACGTATGTAACTATCAAGAATAGCACACGAATAGCTAAACTGTCGCAAAGTGAATGGGAATTAATTCAGGGATATGAAAGGATAAAACAGTTAAACATTTCATCAGTGGCCAGCATATAAACATATAGAACTATTAAGGTGAAATCATAAATACAATTATTATTAAGGACATAAAAAAAAATGTTCGTCTATACGCTGAAAGGAGACGGTAAATCTTCGAACCACATTAAATTTCATTACTATTATTATTACACACGCATCGAAATCTAGGGAGCAAGCCAACAGAAATTCCTAATATTGAGTTATGTCTGGATCGTTCAATTTCTGGATTAACCCAAGGTTTTCTCCTTTATCAGCAGAGAATACTTAGGCAATAAAAGAAATACTTATACATACCCACAGAAAAGCAGACGCAATATGTTTACTATGCCCTTAATCATAATTTTATTTGTGAATTTACCTTAATAAGACTATATTTTCGTATGCTAGCCACTAGTAAAATATTTAACAATTTTATCCTTTCATATTATAATTGAATTAATTCCCATTCACTTCGTCTTGCCATTTATGTGCTATTCTTGATCGGCTACACATGTGTCGAGGCTTGCTATGGAATTCGATATGAATATATTTGGGGTATTTATATGCGTTCATGATATTGCGTCTACTTTTCTGTTGGTATGTATAAGTATTTCTTTTATTTCATTAGTATTCTCTGCTGATAGAGAGAACACCTTTGGCTTAATCTAGTAAATTGCCGATCCATACATGACTCAATTTTTGATTTTCTCTTTGCTTACTCCCTCGATTTCAACGTGTGTATTAATAATAGTAATGCTGTTTAATGTGGTTCGACGATTTAACGTCTCCTTTCAGTATTTAGGCGAGATTTTTTTCTGTGCCCTTAATTATAAATGTCGTTATGATTTCACCTTAACAGGTCTATATTTCTGTATTGTGGCGACTGATAAAATTTTAACAATTTTATTCTTTTATATTATATATATATATATATATATATATATATATATATATATATATATATATATATATATATATATATATGTTTCGAGAAGGAGAGCAACTGGTAGATAAAAATGTAGACAGACTTTGCTACGAATATATGCAACTTCTAACATAAAAGAACTAATTGAATATGAAATTGCACAGCGAGGATTTTTGCAAATTTGTACTAATCAAAATTTATAAACTTAACCAGTTTAACATTTTAATTATTTTAACAGTCGTAAATCTTGAGGAAGTTGGAACTATCGAAAACTGTATCATTTCTGGTATAATACACATACACACATATACACACAAACATAACAGACGGGTACACACACATACACACACAAACACGCGCACACATATATGGATGAATATGAATATGAATATCTGTATTTTGTAATGTTATGTTTACAATTATTATCTGTTTCCTATAGCTTAGCTTTATTTCTATATTGTGCTTTTATAGTATTTTGCTTCCTTTTTATTTTCAAGATACTGTAGTGTATATTGTTTGAAAGTCATCTAAAGCCATTATCCATTACCATGCGAAATCTGTGATATAGTTTTTAATCTGAATTTGAAATAACATGTTAATGACCAACTAAAAATGTCTTGCTTAGTTTTGTCATTGACACAAGAAATATATGCAATTTCACTTACATATAAAAATGCAAACACATATAAATAGGTACTTTAAAATGCAGTCGCAAAATAAGCATACACTTAAATATATACTGGCAATCACATGTATACGAAACTGAAGAGCAAACAGGATTTTACAGACAAAATTGTGCCATATATTAAGACAAGAATATACGCAATCATTTCATACGTCCATTGAAGTATCTGTTTCATAAAAATAGTGAACGTGTATATATATATATATATATATATATATATATATATATATATGCATATATATCCAAGTACACATAATGCCAAATACATGCACTCATACATACAAATGTGTGTATGTACATGTACATTTAATTATACATACACCTACGTGCGTAGATATGTCTCTACGTATGTATAACAAAATCAATTTAAGAAAGACAACACAGAGTTACTAGACGCATACAGAATAAGCAGTGACATGAAATATTATTAATTTATTTAAGTTAAGTCTACCTCCAGATACTGTAGATACTGTCTGTGTTTATTGTTACCAAACCCACACACGAAGAGATGGTAATGTAATGGATGAGAATCCTTTAACATTAACATGCCATTTAACGAATCTGAGTGTCTATTGACATGATGGTAGTTATAATTTGTTTTGTTTTTTTTGCATCAAATGGTCTATGCAACATTTGCTCTAACTTGCAACGACATACAAAGAGGAGAACGTATTTATGTTTTAGACAGTTGCCATATTTAGGAGCAATGTGAGCTAAGGAAAATAACGTGCCTCTAGAAATCGAAGTCTCTATACTAATTAAAATCTACTTCTATCTTAAGACATAATATGATTTTAACCTTTTCTTTTTAATCTTTTCTCTGTTTCAACCATTTAAATGTAGTCAAGTTGGCGCATCATTTAAAAGAAACATGAAACATATACTCATACCGCTTTTGAAAGAAGAAGACCAACACTTAACTCACATGGACATCGAATATCAAAGAAAATTAGGAAATAATATCCCATAATAAATTTAGATGATGAGAAGATAATGAGATATTTGAAACTCGTGGTTAATATTGCAGCCATGTTTGCTGTAACTATTTGAACATTAAAAAGGCATAATCTTTTTCCGTTCTACATTATTTTTCTATATAGATACCTGTTAATTGTCTACATCAGTTGCGATTAGACTATGCTATACAGATAGAGTCCAATAAAAACGAAACTATCTCCTTGTGCGATATGGCACTTGAACGAAACACTGTTTATTAGAAATAGCTGTAAAGAATGTTCATTTTATTTGTACCGGTCAAATAAGAATTTCTTTTATCAAAGTGTAATTAACTCCATCGAATTTGTTAGTTTATATGCTGTACCTCCATTGAAGACGGTAAAAGAAGGGGAAATCCGAAAATAGAATTAGACATAACCTGGTTGATCATGTTTTTTTTTCTCTCCACGAATATGTTGTGTATGCAAAGTGATTATAACACTCTATGCATAGTTCCGGTGAAAAATATTTATATATTTTATTCTACAGTACAGCATTGACAAAACAAAAAATCACGTGTCTACGCGTTTGTGTGCGTATGTATATGTCTACATGTATTTTCTAAATGGATACTTATGCACAAGTATAAACCCTAATGTATACATACATATATAATGTATATAAAGATTCATGTTTGCACGCAGAAAAGTTTACATTAAAACGAAATGCAATATTATTCTCCAAAATATATTTTGAAAAGGAAACTGCACAAAGTCCATTGAATTTATACTTATTTTTGGAAGAATAGGAAAACAGATTTAGTTATATACAGCCCTCTGTCATTTCATCATAATGGAAGTAAGCCTTTGTATTAGCAACCACATATTATCCACTGTATACGTATATAATATCGAGTTTATGAAATGGAAACAAATAAATCGATATGCAACATATGGGTGAATATATAAAATGAGGCAGAAATAATTACTTACATAAGAACACAATATAATCGAGACGCAGGTTTAATACAGCATTCCACATAGTTTTACCTAGCAAAGTAAGTTAAATATCGTAACACCGACAATGTTTCTAATAATAATGCTGTTGGTCTTAATAAAAATAATAATCATAATAACAACAACAACAACGACAACGACGACGACAATAACAGCAACAACAAAAACAAGAACAGAAACAACAACAAAAACAACAACAACAACAACAACAACAACAACAACAACAATAGTAATCATAATAATAATAATATGAGGAACTGGATGGGAAAGAACAAGGTTTAAAAGCCGTGCCGGATGTTGAAGAAAGTAAAAGATTTCGGTCAAACATATGGTCTTGGGAGAAATAAAACGCAACTGAAGTAGAGTCACTCAAAGAGGAAAGTGGAGACTTCAGTAGGAGTAATTGAGAATAACCGAAGGGATGATTAGAGATCAGTGCAGGAAAATTCCGCTCTGGAAAGGGCCAGAATCCAGGTGAGATTCAGGACTTTTGGCTTCAAAACTTGACAGCTTTGCACAGGAGAATTACGAGAAAGCTGGACGAAATAGTGAGTACTGAAATCCGAGTATCGGACTGGATGACAAAAAGAAGAACGGTACTATGCCAGAAGGACCCAGGTAAAGGAAATGTGGTTCGAAATTTCGACCAATATCTCGTTTGCCACTGATGTGGAAACCGATGACGGGCATCATATCAAAATTTTTGTCTCTTCTTGCAATCAGCCAGAATAGACATCTATAAGTACCTAGATGAGAACGATCTGCTGCTAATAGAACAAAAAGGGTGTAGACGTAAGAGCAGAGGAACGAAGGATCTATTACTAATCGATGTCTATTCTGGCTGATTGCAAGAAGAGACAAAAATTTGGCGATGGCGTGAGTGGACTACAGGAAAGCATATGATATGGCTCCACACTCATGAATTATTGAATGCCTTAAACTACTTAATGTATCACACAATACTCTGAATCTAATTCAAAACTCAATGACAAAGTGGTAAACTGAACTCACAGTATGGGGAGATAATCTGGGAGAGGTAAATATCAAAAGAGGAATCTTTGAAGGGGACAGTCTGTCGCCTCTTATTTGCTGCCTGTATTCTGCCACTAACGAGTGTTTTAAGAAAGATGCCTGTAGGGCACAGGCTCGGCAGGATGAACGTAAACAATCTGTTGTTTATAGATGACCTAAAGCTATTCGCCAAGACGGAGAAAGGAATTGAGAGTTTGGCGGTAACTGTGCAGATGATTAGCAAATATATTGGCATGGAATTTGAGATCGAGAAATTTGGTGAATCACATAAGGGAGGAAATAAAAAAAATCTATGGTATCGAGCTGGAAAGTGCTGAAGCAATAAGGGACCCAGGAAAGGAAGGATTAATTACCTGGGTATCTTTGAAAGAAATAAGATGGATGAACACAAGAGAAAAGAAATATACAGGAAAAAGTATTTGAGGGGATTTCGGCTTGTGCTCCAATCGAAGCTAAATGACCGCAAAAAGATTAGAGCAAGTAACACGTGGGCCGTTGTTTGAGGAGATATAGGGCAGAAATAATATTTTGGAAGAAGCATGAATTACAAGCGATAGACTGTAGAACACATAAATTAATGACAATGAACAAGAATCTACACACCAAGAGTGTTGTGTCAAGATTGTATGTAAAGAGGAGGGAGGGAAGACGGTGATTAGTATGTTGTGAAGTTTGTGTTAGCGAGCCTGGCTTGGAATTTCAAGGGTAGTAAAGAAGAAATGATTGAAGGAGTGAAAATGCAGGCTACCTTAAAAGTGAACGAAGCCGTAGATCTAACACAATTTAAGAAAGACCAGAGAGAGCAGATGAAGAAACTTTGGCAGGAAAAGAAAATGTACACTCAGTTCTTGAAGAATAAAGATGAGATTGATTGGAATAGAATCGGGTAATAGCTTCAAAAAGGAGACACAAAAGGGTTCACTGAAGCATTAGTGTATAGGGTTTAAGAACAAGCTCTCAGAACAAACCAATCCAAATATCATAATGTAGGATCTGCTCTGAGAAGTGAGAAAGTATAAGCTTTATTGTTAGTGAGAGCTGTAAGCTCGCACAACGCGAATACAAAAGGAGACACGATAATGTGGCCAGATATGTCCACTGGCTTTTGTGCGGAATCAGGAATAGAACAACATAAATAAATAAATGCAGTAAGGATTGAATCAAATGTTAAAGGTATTGTGCGGGAATTATAAAGTTATACCGGTTTCTGTTCAAGCATGTTCGATTTCATTCTTCAGGGAACCAGTCCACGAATTAACTATCGCAAATGTGTCTACGTTTATATGCGTTTATAATTATTTCATACGCACATGAAGCTTTTATTAACAATAATTCACACCAATCATTAATTCAATGTAGCACAGTTTTAAACAACGTCGAAGGAAAATGGTTATTAACACTTAAACAGCTGATATCATCATTTTATGTTCCTTTAGAGTATGGAAGACGTCATCAATTGATGCTTCATAAATTTTACACCGTTAAAATGTTAGCAAGTTAAGAGATGGAGGTAAGTCGATTCCATCAACCACAATCATCAGCTGTTACTTATTTTATCGATCTCGAGAGATTGAAAGACAAAGTGTACCTCGGTGGCTCTTGAACTTAGCACGAAAAGAGGGACGAAATGCCGCTAAACATTTTGCCGGCCTGTTAACAATTTTGCCAGCTTGCCGCTTTTCTGTCTTCTAATAATAAAAAAATACTCGAACGTCACGTGATTGATAAGTGATAATTAAGATACAACCTATCATCTAAGAATGCCGTGAAATGTTCAGCATACCCTTTCCACAAATGTGTGCGTAAAAACAAAACTGATTTTTTTCCTAAGGGAAATTTTTATATTTATTTTCATTTAAAAAAAATATATATAATAATTTTTAAACTACAGCACAACCTCATCGTTGAAACTTTTCTCAAACTATTTCTTTCCTTGAATCCGAAAACTGTATAAACAGACTATGTAAAAGAGTGAACTGAATTTTCTAATTGTTCGGTTCATATGTTGACAACTCTTACGTGATCTAAAAATAATTTCGTTACTTGAGCATATCATTGAACTAGCAACCAGAGACTATACTCAACTTTCAAATATTTGGATGGTATGTGGTACAAAATGTTTGTTTTTTTTTGTTTGTTTTTTTTATCCGCGAAATATATTTTATCCTACCCTAGAAATCTTTAAATCCGAAGGATTACAGTTAATTCACTGTCCAATTCGTACATAACTTATGCATACCGTTAATAATCTATGGAATGAGAAGCACAACCAATCACATTATTCCGCGAGGGACATGAAAGTCAAAACGTTAGAATATTCGAATGGAGTTTGTACGAAACAAAGTATTCATCACAATTTGCTATCATATATTTTGTTGCCAAAAATAATTTAAGTGCGTGTCAAAGAAACAATACTAATTATTGTATTGATTCCGCTTTGAATTTCACCGAAACAGTTCACACAATCAGAGATTCAACGAAACATAATTGGTGTTAGGGACTACACTGTATTAATAACTCTTATTAGTTTACAATTACTAATAATCTACATGTTGATAAAGGAGAATTTTTAGCCCGCCGGGTAAAATATTTAGCGACTATTCATTCCTGTTATCCTTCTTATTTCAAATTCTCACGAGGTCGGCTTCGCCTTTCACCCTTTCAGTTTTGTAAGCAAATGAATAACTGTCAGTCTGGATAAGCTCGGATTTACAGAAAAGAAATCAGTCGACTCGCACATTGCAAGTACTGTCTGTAAAACTATGCAAAACTTTTCTCAGATTTAGAATGTGACTTCATTTTCGTTATCTACATTCCAATAATGGAACTTTGTTGTATATATGTTAGAAAGGAGCTCCTTCTTCAGAGGAAGAACTTAAATGATTAAAATTAGAAGAGAAACGTATGTCCATCCATCCATCCATAATACATACATACATACATACATACATACATACATACATACATACATACATACATACAAACATACATACATACATATATATGTGCAATATAAGACGTATATACGTATGCGAAACTAGATGTAAAACGCTAAACATAAAATAATTTTTAGTCAACATGCAAGAATAATTTAAATCTTAGACACCATTAGAAGAAAACAAGTGCAAAGAAGTGAAAGGTATGAATAAAAATATTCAATACCTTTCCATGTTAATTTCGCTTTAGAAAAGACAAGCGAATATCGTGTCATTTCATTTTTTGCGACCGAATCCAAAATATCTTATGATGCGTACAGTAATGTATTACTATAAAAGATGGGTAAAAAGCTAGTATGAAGTAGCATGTCGGTCTCGCTTGGTGACTTCAATTACTATAAAAGTTTTTTCTCACTCGCACTCACTTTCTTGCTTTCACTTCTAGATTTTCTTTATACGTTTCTTTGTACTTTTCTTCACCTTTTGTGTGTCCATTAGGATATAGCTTTTGTTTTGAAATCGTTTTTTTCCCTCCCTTTCCTCATGCGTTACCTTTTTTCTCTACTTCATCCGCAACTTCACTGTGACACATTTTCACATAGTATAACTTCATTCCTCTACATGCAATTTGGCTCAAAGAAACGGTTCGCTGGACACGTGTGTTACGACGTACATACTTCGTGTGTGCGCATATACATGCATACAAATATGCATTAATATATGTATGTATGTGTGTGTGTGTGTGTGTGTGTGTGAACGTATGTCTATAAATATATACATCATTTATACATCAACACATATAGGTGTCCATATACATCGACATATATATGCATGTCTACATTCCCCAACATGTTTATATTTGTGCACAATCTATGTGTATGCTTGCATGTCTGAACGTGCATCTATTGCTAAACAAATCAAAATAGAATATTCTAAAGAAATGCATATTCAAAGGCGTTTACACAGTTATTCTGAAGGCATCCATATCTGATCGTCATTTTAAAAATTATTTAACATATTCTAGGATCGGAAATGAGAGTAAATAATATATACATACATACTTTACATATATGTTTGTGTTGTGTGTGTGTGTGTGTGTGTGTGTGTGTGTGTGTGTGTGTGTGTGTGTGTGTGTGTGTGTGTGTGTGTGTGTGTGTGTGTGTATGTGTGTGTGTGCGCGCGTGTATGTGTGTATGCGTGTGTGTGTGTGTGTGTGTGTGTGTGTGTGCATATATATGCTTGCGTGTGTATGTGCCCGTGTTTGATGCATGTTTGTATGTACATGTATTACACGATTCACTTTGTTCTGAAGGGAACCAAAGTTCATCTAATTTATTCCAAACGTTGCTTATCTTTCTTACTCTATACTTCATGAACAAAGAAGGGATATGGTTTACGATGTTCAGTAGTAGCGAACTTACACTAATTAATACCATTAATCACCCACAAAATAATTTAAAAAATAGTAATTAACATTTCTATGCAAACCGTCCTTATAATTGTTCTTTTTTTAATTCATCCACCTTCCAGTTTTTAATATTCCTGACGAAAAAGGATAGAGAAAACATAGTATAACTCGTTTCTCACTTCGTATGGTATATTCAATACAGCACAACATTTACGTAATGAGACTGAGACACAGCTTTAATAGATGAACGTTGACCAATCAATCTCTATGTTATCGGTCAACGTTCAGAGTCACATTTATTTATTTTTTTAATTTATACATCAACGACATGAAAAGACATATATATTATTTATATTACCTGTTACGTGTTCCTCGGTGTCGCGTACTTGTCTCATTTCCGAATAACGTTGACCAATCAACCTTGTGAAATACCGATAGCTTTCGTCCCCGTTAAATTCCGGGAAGAATTCGTTTTTTCTAGGTTTCTATTTTTTAATAATATACGTCTTGAAAGGGACGATCTTTAAACGAAATGCTCTAACTATTAACATTTAATGACACATGTACATGAAGTATACGATATTTCATTTACAAACCAAAGTAAAACTTGACATGGTAAGCATTATCGTGGACGGAATGCAAACCTCAGTGACAGGAGAATAATGTAAAGTATTGTCTCTAAATCCATCAAACTTTGCTGCACAATTGACCACAGTGTAAAACAACCGCATTGCCAATCTACTCTCGAACTAAACCAAACTAAACTAATTAATCGTGAGCCCCATAAGCCTTGATAGCTTGGAGAGGATGGTATTGCCGAACATTCCGTGTATCAGATCAACATTAATAAAAGGTAAATTGACATAGAGACTATCAAAATTGATTTCCCTTTTCTCTCACCGTTTAAAGAATCGTAACAGAATAGGTTAAGCTTCCTGTAACAAACGCTGAGAACATGCACGAGTAAAGTTCTTCATGTATTAAATCTATGGTGGATGCTAAAGATTAAACAATCAGGTACTCAGTATTCCCTTTCTTTATTCACCACAGGAGACGTAACATCTTATGAAATCATACAAAATTACTTTTAATAATGCATTTCCAATACTTTGCCTAAACCATGCATCTGCCTGTGCATACGTGCGTGCGTGCGCGGGTGTTTTTATGTGTGCGAGTGATTTTTGTTCGTGTGTGTATGTGTTTAAGTGCACCATTTTAGATATAAATTTGTGGAATCTTCTGCTGAATATATGACTCAAAATATGTCTTATACAAGATTCAGAGTACATGCTTATACTGTCTGTTGGTTGAATGATCGATTTGATCGGTTTATTTAGAAATTGTAGTTAATTGAAGTCGAAGGTCACTATACACAACATTAGACTACATAAATATTTTCCGAGCAATTTATATTACGAACCAGATTAGTATTCAGAGCGTAAGTCATGAGATTGCTGATAGAATACCAATAATCTGTGTATACTAAGAGTAGATGAATAAAGTAAATTATATCAAATAATATATTATAGACCAGCTGCAACCTTCTACTGGTATTAGTAACTTGTTAGTATAAATATAATTTTAGTCTCTTAAATAATTATTTAGCATTGTATTATTTAATATCTTCCATTTACGTGTAGGGTTAGGAAGCCAAAACTGACGAAGTTCTCCAAGAAGTTTTTGATCAAGTTATAATACACGTTACAGCTTTGAACCTCTGGTATCTCAGGCGTCTATTTTCAGGTGGTGGGCTGCGCGAAAAAGGTTAATAATAAATCCTTTGCTCACCATTCCATCTATTCTGAAATAAAAAAAGAGGTCCTGAAGCATAGCAATATTGAGATTATAATCAATCCTAAACAAAATAAAACTACATCACTTACATTAGAGTGACACATATAACGGCCCAAAATCCACAAACGCAATGATATCTATTATTAAATAATTAATAATAGCAAATTATATCTACAAAATGCAGGATACATATATATACGTACATAAATACATATCAAAAGAAAGGTCTGGAAGACGCTCAATGTTACAGCAGACCTTCAATGCAGTTCTGATGAAGTGCTTCTCTAATGTCTAAAACCGCAAACGTTACGTAAATTTTCACTTCGAAATTTTGCGTAAACAGACGTTACCAGCAGGACTGATATAGAAAAAATACTTAACGAATCAATAACAATGTGTTAAAGAATGTTATATCGCATGTTCTGATGGCGTGCCTTCGCCAATAACGTAATGCTACTCAACTAGCGAACTCTCACTTCCGACGACGCGACTCAACAGAACTCGACGTCTAGACCACCGACGGCTCCGGCTCGCTCTACCTAATGCTTATTTTCTTTATTATAGGCATAAAGCCTGATCAAAGGAGGAACATCGCAAGGACAGACAACACAAAAGGTGGGGTACATAGAACGAAAGGTATGAAATATGAATATAATGAATTAAAGAATGAAAGAATGCAATGGCTTGATCTCCCCAAAGCAAGCAGTTCCATTTTACTGTTCTAATAAATCATAATTTCATCAGTCTTTTATACGATTTTACATATCTCGCATGCAATCCGTTAAGTCATCAAACTCGTCAAAATCCGGTAATGTATCGTACTGAAAGTACAGTCCAGTTTTCCTTATTTTTGTTCCAAACAATTCCGTCAATTTCTTGACTCTCTCTCTCTCTCTCTCTCTCTCTCTCTCTCTCTCTCTCTCTCTCTCTCTCTCTCTCTCTCTTTCTCTCTCACTCTCTCTCTCTCTCTCTCTCTCTCTCCCTCTCTCTCTCTCTCTCAAACAGTACCGCTCTTTCCTCGCGACCAAACACCTCTACATCCAGCCTTACTCTTATTAAATTCTTCACTTTTGCGATCTTTTTCTCAGTTTCCCCATTCTTATCATAAATTATCATCATTCTTAAGTGTCGGCCAGTCGGCTGCTTTCTTTGCCTCACATATTCCATTCTCCTCCTTACTTCCTCTTTCCACTCTTCCTATTCTTCTTCTGTCTATTTCTTCTTCCCTACTTGTTGTTGGCACTGGTTCTAGGGTTCAATTTTCACTGTTGTCTCTTTTCTCTACTACATTTTTCGGTTGCACTTTTTCAGCCTTTCTCTTCTTTTTCAGGTTTTTTGGCGGTGACTCCGCACGTGTTCATTTTCTGTCTCCTACAATTTCCTCCTCTTCCTTTTCCTCCTCCACTACTGCTTCTTTCACATATGTCTGGTTCTACGTTCTTTCCTCTTGTCTCTGGCGACACCTTGCATTCATGTGTCCCCTGGTACTGCAATTATAACATATAGGAGGTCTCCCCTCCACCACGATTTTCAACCAGGTGTCATCGGGAAGCACCAACTCCTCTGCTATGTTGTGAAAATCTAGCAGGGTTGTATGGACCATGATTTCCAGCCCATATCCCCATTAGTTTATCTCTGCCGACTTCGCCATCTTGATAATCTCGGTCTCCTCCTCATAATTGCACAGGATAGCTGCGACCAGCCATTCATCAACTATTTCAGGCGGCACTCTCCTTATCCGTACTCACGTCGCTCTTTTACCACGGTAGGTTGGTAAAAGTGCCCACCTGGCTGATCTCAACGGCACCGTGGAGTACTTTTTCGCTTCATTCTCGTTCACGAAGCTAACTTCACCAAAAAAACGGGGAAGAAATAAACCAAGTCAACACTGATTAGCAAATCTCAAAATTCCAACAAATAACAGTTTCAAAAAATCCAAATTCCAATAACTCACCGCTCTCAACAACAACGCTATCGCCACATGAAATCAACTGCTCAAAAATTCTCTACCCGACACTTCTCGTCTAGCTATCACATCCACTATTTATACGCAATGGATTTATCGTCTGGGGGCGTTAACACAACAAATTATCTCAGACTTATTATTTGATATGTGTGTATATATATATATATATATATATATATATATATATATATATATATATATATATATATATATACAAGCAGGTGTACCCGGTAATTCCCGGGTACACCGGGAATTATTGATATGCTTTACTACTCTGATATAAGAAAGCAATTTCGTTATATCTGCCACAAAATGTGAATGTACCGTCACGAAAAAGTACAAAAAACTGTCAGCTGGAGGAGGTAGAGATTGTTGGAGGTTGGCGAGAGAGGTTATATGAATATATTATTGAAGTATTTGAAGAAAGGGCATTAATAACGTTCACACTCACTGATGGTCGCTCTCAGTAACTGCTTTTTGCTTACGGAGTTTTTGTTTTTATAACGATCAAAAAGTAGCCAGAACGATAGGCATATTTTTGAGAACAAATGATTTCGTTGGAGGTCTGTTATTTCCATTCCAGCCAGCGGTGGCCTAGAAGAGGTTAGAAGGGTCAAGCGGCAAAGACATTATTCTGCTTGGCGAAAGCAGCTGAGAAATGTATAACTGCTGTCATTCACAGAAAAACCAATTTTTTTTTACCGTGAGAAAAGCGCTTTTGAAGTGTTAAGTGAAATTTGGTAATCGAGGATCGAATCCACGCTATGCCTATATGAAGCCACTACAAATACGTTATGGAATAAAAAAAATTATCTAACTGTTAAAATGGAGAATTATTGGAGTAATGGGCGTTCAAAAAAGTATGTATGTATAGAAATGTATGAATGAAGTCTTTAAGGTTTAAGATTCAAATTAAGGAAGTGAAATAATAATCTTTAGCAATTCGAAGCTTTGAGTAGTGAACTGCAGAATTAGGTCGGCTGATCGTGAGAATCAAATATTGAAGGCAGATTGTATGGGTTATTTCTCTTGGGTTGTTTAAATAAAATATTAGTAATATGTAGTAGCTAGAAGGATTCATTTGATAAGCCCTATTATCGATTTTTCTTTCAACAATCTAAGTACGTTACGAGGTTTCCAGACATGAGTTCTACTCACGTGTCACGTTTCATCAAAATCAATAGACCGATGTAGGAGGAGTTGTCTAAGAACGCCACAAACAAACACACACCGGTTTTCCACATATGTAGTATATATATATAATTCTATTTTTGGAATGGGTGTTCTATACGATCACATAAAGCTATAGATTGCAGCATATTGGGTTGAAAAACAACATTGCGTAGTAAAAGTCGGAGCCTGCCTGTGAGACTCGAACCCATATCTCTGTAGACATAATAGGCCTTCTACCATTGAATCAAATCCATCTCGAAAGTTTCTAAAATCATTATGACCTCCACAAAATAGGTATATATGCGTGTATGTGTTCTCTATATGTATATATTTCATTTTCATTTTATCTAGTTTCAGCTCATGAGTTGTGGCCATGCTGGGGCACCACGATTCTATATATAAAATTACAAAATTTGAATAAGTAAATTATGTTATTGAAATCCCAAAAATATTAAACGCATAGCAAATCAAAATAATAATATCTTATATTATCATATTTCGATGATGTAACGATCATTCCGTCGAAGAATGCCTATTCATACGTCCATGGCTTAAGATGTCAGATTTGATTTTGTGCTGGACGTGTTGTTGCTTTGTATGACTCTATGTTAAAGTGGTTTATATCAGATAGTACTTAGTACGGTTTTCCATTCTTAGCATGGTGGTTTGTGTAGTTGATAAACGATTGGATCACCATCCATAAATTCACAGCATTTCAGCCTGCAGTTTATTCAAATACTTTCAAGCTGCTCTTCTCCATACCATTATGGTTGTCGGGAATGTGCAATGCATCTGATTCATCAACATTGTTTACAGCGTGCGAGATTCCAATTGTCAGTGGATTTATAACTAAGATTTGAGAGCAAACAAACATGAATTTCTGTTCACTAATGATCATTACTTTTCAGTGCCACAAGTGACTGCATACAATATATATTGAACGTTACTAATGAATGATAGAGCATGTAAAGCAATGGATCCCGCAATAGCCATAATTTTAAAATTGATTTGGAAGTGGATGTATAAGAACCTACCCTTCGTAATCAACAATCGAAACTTATAGTAGAGAAAGAGAAACAATTGAGAAACGTTTGCATTATAAGGTTTCCAATTTCAGTGAAAGACCGGTATCCGTCCAGAAGGCAAAGCGGATATAAAGCAATGAATCCCTGAGAGAAAACATTGTGTTGGTGAAGTAAAGATACACGGCAGACAAACACTCACAGATAGACAGACTCACAAGCAGACATACAGACAGATAGCAAGCTAGCTAGCTAGCTAGCTAGCTAGATAGATAGATAGATAGATAGATAGATAGATAGATAGATAGATAGATAGATAGATAGATAGAAAGATAGATAGACCGACAGATAGATATGTTAGTAGACAGGCAGGCAAGGAGGTACGTACCGTACGTAGGTAGGTAGGTAGGTAGCGAGGTGTATAGGCAGATTGGTATACAGAGAGATAGACAAACAGAAGTATACTTTGATGCATAAAATCGAAGAGAAAGTAAGCAAACAAAACCCGTAGAGTGATCATAGTTTTTCAATAGGTGCGAAAATTTCAGATACAAAAATCCATTTTCACGTGTGCCATTTATTTTTCGCTTGATGCCTCGACAACTCGGTTGTCCAGACACTGTACATGTATATGGATTTGATAATAGGTAATCCATTGGTGTCTGAAGATGACTAAGTCTGTGTTCTCAGTGGTGATAGCGCATGTAACTGCACATTCCATACACGCATGCGCTCGCGCACGCACGCTCACGCACACGCGCACACACACTTACGAACACGTATATGCTGATAAAGATAACGTACTTCCTTCTTGAATTATAGTATACTTGCAAGAACATTAAATGTTTATAAGGCAATACAGTATCCTATTTTTGAGTTACCAATGGATTTAATTAACTCTCAGTTATCTCTTCTAATTTCCTACGGGACTTAGAGCCAACACTAAAAGTTAAGGAGCTTCACGTTGTTTACATAGCTGTGTTCCTATACGTAACGTCGTAACTTTTTCTACTGGTTCTAAATTCTATAGAAAATCTATAGAAATAACCTGTCAAATTATTTTATAATAGGAAATTTTTTCACATTTATCCAATATGTACAATTTCGAGATTCCTCTTACAAAATGAAACATATGTAATGGTGAATGAATAACTGAAAAAAAATTCCAGAGTCATATATATATATATATATATATATATATATATATATATATATATATATATATATATATATATGTATGTATGTATTTATATATCTGTTTATGTATGTGTCAGTCTGTGTGTGTGTGTGTGTAAGTGTGTATCTCTATATGCTTAGACATATTGCTGTGTGACTGTTGGGACATTATACAGAGAAAACAATTGGGAGACGTATGGCATAGATTGAACGGAAAGAATTAATATGCCAGACTGAACAATTTGCTTGACTATAGTCTAAATTGTATTACAGATATCGAACTTACTTTTTATTTTTGCTTTTTCGAAACAATACTACTATTCAATTAGTTTCTTGGGAATCTAACTGAAATTAACAATTGACACGCACCCAAATATTTCAATTTATATCACGGTGTCTGTTTTTGGTTTTCCTTTGTCCATTTCCAGTCATGAAGAATGGATACTAGTTCTTGCGTAATGTTAAATATAAGTGTATTATACCACGCTGTTCTATTTCTACAACATTAATTACAAATACGTATCTACGTTAATCTATGTATCTTTCTGTCTCTCAACTTTCACTCTCTTTCTCTCCTTCGGTCCCTTTTTCTCTCTGCCCCTGTCTCTCTCTCTCTCTCTCTCTCTCTCTCTCTCTCTCTCTCTCTCTCTCTCTCTCTCTGATTACATATATAAATATATATATATATATATATATATATATATGTATATATATATATATATATATATATATATATATATATACATAATATATATGTATATATATATACATACATACATATATTTGTATATGTGTGTGTGTTCGTAAATGTGAGTATGTAATGTACATTTACATACATATATATAGATATATATATGTATGTGTATACACACACACACACACATACACACACACACACACACATATATATGTATATATATATATATATTACATATAAAAATGCATATACGATTATTTAGTACGTTTAAAATTTAAACTGCGTGACAAATCACAAATAGTTAGAACTATGCATGTATTCCTGTATATCCAAAAGTAAGACTGCTAGGGAGGTTGTGTAGACTTATTTTACTCGTATGTACGTGTTGTATATACGAGGGAACGCGTGTGTTTGAGAGAAAGAGAATGTGTGCGTGTGTGTCTGTGTCTGTATGTATGTGTTTATGAAACCAAGTATGGCGAAATATAATATGCTCTTTATTTATTCTCTATTCATGAAATTCTATACAATCTACGATATTGTAGATGAGACTGTTTTGTATATTATTATGTTGCTTTATTCATTGTATAGACGCTTAAGAGTTGCGTGAGATTTCCCTGATTTTGAACTCTTACTGGCAACTTGTAATTTCATTCTACTTCCAATCACATAATTTCAGCTAATATATTATTCTATTTACTTGAAGCAAAAAATTACTTCTAGTTCTGATATTTTCCCGTTGTTGGTAGTACATGATGTCAACGATTGTCAAAGCATTTATAAATGTATATATTTGATTGGTTCAGTATTCTGTCCAGCATTACACACTTCAGTCTGCTCTTCTATATTATTATATTTAGTAGCTTCGTATATGCTCATCTCATTTATGTTGCATGATATCATGTTACGTTTGGTCTTTATTCCGTCTCAGTGCAAACTTTATGAAGAACTGTATCGAGAAAGCATCACAGATAATATATTTTATTTTCTGAAATTTTAGATTCTATTTCTCTTATTTTCATTCGATGATTTAGAATTTGAAAGACTTTGTCCGTGTATTACCTTCTTTGAAGTAGGAAATTTCAGTTACGTTTTTTTTCCATCTTCCTTACTTAGCAGATCTTTTCTTTTAGTCTTTGTATTTCTTTAGAGACAAATATCACATCGCAATTTTAGTGCTAATCGGTGAACGACAATCAGAAAAGTAGATGGAAGCTCATGTGTTTCTATTGTAATATTTGGCATTTCAAGCTATGTAGATTGTCTCATGAATGTTAGAGAAAAGGGCCGAAGAGGTCTCTAGAAAACTGTTGAAAGTTGACGGGAGCAAAACTTAACCCGAAGAAGTCGGTAGGTTTGCAACTCGACGCCTGGAGAGGCAAGTCCATACTGTTCAACAAAGTCGTTGGGCGCTGGACAGAACGCCCGGTAAAGTTGCTTGGCGTTTGGTTTGGACCATACCTCCACGTGGATAAGATTTGGGATGAAGTGACGAGCAGGGTAGCCTGCCGCACCCAGAAATGGTCTGAGAGGAATCTATTACCGAAATCTCGGGCGGAGGTGGCGAATGCATACATCGCATCTATCATCTACTACAGGATGACCGTTGTGTCTTGTCCCCGTTCGAGCCTAGCCAAGTTGGAGCACCTTCTCTTCAAATTTTTGTGAAGGCGATAAGTACCATTGGTGAGTCAGTCCATCTGTTGCCAACACAATACCCTTCACGTGGAGGGCCGAGCATGTCGTAGGAAATAATGCCCAAACATGCGCTGAGGCTGCGGCATCTTTAGATATTCTGCCTAAACGGTTCACAGGTGGGGGTCACCGTTTGTTTGACTGGCCTATCGACAGTTCGTCTCATTGACTGAGCTGCAGTACTGGGTCAAGAAGAGACTTAGGCAAGGTGATTGACATCTGGAATCTTGCCAGGCACTCACTGCTCTCTACATGTCGGGCAATGCGACCAGTGGAGCATCCACTCTTGAGTTCTATAGAGGGTTAGTGGAGGAAAAGAGCGATGAAGCACTTGGAGAGATGCTAGGCGTTGACGAAGTCGAACTGACCGGTCTGCTTAGGAGAGCTTTCGAGCGGATGGCGATGGACAACTTCCAGAAATCTCTAGCTTTGCAGGGCTACTGCGGCGTGGTGGGGACTCTGCCTGTTCGAGATAAAATCTACAGGCACGGAAGTGCTGTCAGACGGACCTTCCGAAGATGTGCGCAGATCGACGAAACCGTCCTGCTCGCACTCGTGTAGTGTCCTTGCCTTACTGACTTATGGAATTATGTTGAACAGCTGTAATCACGTATGGGACGTATCCGGATATCGGCGAGTCCATACTGAAGGTCCGGAAGGGCAAGCAATTTTCCTCTACCTGATAGCAGTAGCGAAAGAAGTTGCATGGTGAACCAGGTTGAAAGGAGTGCAGACAGACACCTTTCTCTTCGGCGACTTCCTTAACAACTCTTCAAAATTTCACTTGGAAAGGAAGATGAGAGTGGAGAAAGAAGTGCTGCTTCCCAGTACATTTGCTAAAAAGTGGATGAACGTAGCAAAAATGGCCCGTGTGAGTGGACCTACTCTACTCTAATAATGCACCTGTAGGCTAGTGAATTTAAGACAGAGAAGGGTGACCTCCCTGGATGCCCTCGAAGCGTCGAGTTGTTCAGGATTGGTGGGCTACATGAGACAACCCCAGGTGGTTACCCCACTTCCACCCAGTATTGGAGAACTTTCATTTTTATATTCTTTTTGTTGGATATCATTGTTATTGTTTTAAATGTGCACTCGTTGTTTTTGCATAATATCCCCACAGCCCATATCTACTGTATTATCCCCTATATGTCGTCCTAGTGGCCAATAAATGAAATAATAATTATTATTATTATTGTTAGTAATATAGTGAGTATTATTGCTATTATTAGTATTAAGTGAGGAGCTCACCATCAGCTTTCTATCCAAACAAAATGGTCGGTGGGAGTTTTTTTCTTTAGAAGATATAAAGGACTAATAATAGATATGAGTGATGAGAAATTACGAGGCGTTGACGTGAAAGATCCAGCTGGTCGGTTCCGGAGAATACTATCAAGAAATATTTACCGTGAAAGTGGCAGCAGTATACAATAGCGGTTCGAGATTTATTCATATGGATTGAACTACTATCATTTAGATGGGCGTCTCTCTGATGCGCGAAGAGTAACGAAAACATAACAGAAGCGAACATACAATGTATAAGAATTAATGACATGTCAAATATGTTGCCAGAGGTATAACAGGCACGGCAGGCGACCGAGAGATTTGTGAAGATCAATGCACCTCCCTCCTTTAATACGAAGGTACATAAAAGGAAAGACTATCTGATTTCTTTTGAAATCTGGATGTTTTTTTGTTTTTTGTTTTTTTTTTATGGGAACGTCAAAACCTTCAAATTTGGTGGGCGATTGCAAAGACTTCTTAGAACCACGTTTGAACTGTGCGAGGCTAGTGGATTGAAGATCGAGTTGCAAATGCCTCGAAAAACTGCACAAACATTTTCAACTGTCTGACAGGTACCGAGTGGATTACCTGAATGAACCAGTGTAGATGTGGACGAATCGCATCGGGTCATTTAGGCTGCATCTGGATAGAGTTTTCTGTAGACCAGTAGATAAAGATAGTGTATGTTGTCCACTTTCTAAGTTAATTATATATCAAAACAGATCGTATATGCTGTTTCCTTAAATATACAATAATAACAACTACTAATCTTACTGGTGTTGCTTTGGCTGCAAGTACCAGAATTACTGTGATGGTGCTTGGCCTAGTGTTTAGAGCGTTGCAATCAGGACCGAGAGAAGGTTGTTTCAATTTCTAGACCGTGAGGTGCCTTGCGTTCTTTAGCAAAACAATTCACCTCACGTTGCCTTTGCCCCGCTTAGGTTCCTGAAGCGTGATAACACTTGCACCTATTCAAAGTGGATTTCAGAATCGGAGAGAGCTAATGTACAGCATATACAATATATCACTGTATACAAACTTTTCGTGTAGGTTGTTTCACAGGAAATTCCAGAATTGTCCTTCTGTGAATACGAGAGACCACCATCTATCTATCTATCTATCTATCTATCTATCTATCTATCTATCTATCTATCTATCTATCTATCCATCCATCTATCCATCCATCTATCAACCCATCCATCCATCACAACACTTTGTCAACAACGGAACGGACAAATTACGGATGGATTGTCCAGAAGTAACAACCAAACGATTTCGAACCAGATCAAACTTTCTAACGCAAAGAAAGACAATGGCTAACGTAATGTGAGGGATTCAGTGATACTTTTCATGATGTGTCTCCCGATTCTGGCTTACATAATAGAAAGAAAAAAACTAAAATCGCCGCCGTCACTGCAAATGCGGCTACTGCTACTGCTACTACTACTACTACTACTACTACTACTACTACATGAAACGCTATCACTGTTTTAATTGTCGTATATATCACAGACTGATGATAAGTTACAAGGTGTTCGCTTTTTTTTCCTCGTTTCGGTTGTTTTTCCTTTTTTTCTTAAATTGGTTAAGTATGGTTTCCCATGAATAGTAATGCCAATTATGATTCATTCATGCGCTTATATTGTTTTCCTTTCTAACTTATCAACATCAATAACAGAGTATTGCTGTTATCTATGACATACCGTTTTGATGTCGATGTCTACTCTCTTTTTATGTACATCCGTTCTCTCGTTCTTTTAATTGAGTTGGTAGTAATTATATCTTAAGTGTATTAATTTTATTTTTACTTGCAACTGACAGTATTACGTCTTTAATATACATATGTAGGTGCGGTAAGAAGCTTGCTTTCCGACCATTTAGTTGCGGGTTCATTCCTGCTGCGCGAGGCATGTGTCTTTTACGTTAGTATTAAGCAAACCGAAGACTTGAGAGTGTGGTAGACGGCTACTGTCAGAAGCTGGTCACGTATAAGGAAAATGTTCTCTATTTGGCCTGTGTGTTTTTTGTACTCTGGTTATTATCATTTTTTGTCTACGTTATGTTTGCAACATCCTGTACCCAGATATGCATCTATATATACAGGTAGATGTAGGTATGCACATACATGTACGTATATGTGCATATACTCATTTATTATTTGTTATACATATATATATATATACATATATAGTGAGAGGGAGAGAGGGATAGAGAGAGGGAGATGGGTGTCTGTGAATGTGTGTCCATGTTTCATTCTCGCGAACGTAAACACTAGGAATATATACTTTCCTCCTAACTCCCTCCATTTTCTCTCCCTGTCTCTCCAAGAAAACTCCATGCATCTCTAAGACATCCCTATTTCATACCTACCACAACAAAAGTAAAACCATCCGGCTGAGTATACAATATATACGACCTGGATAACCAAAGTTATGCGCAGTTGCATGATCTGGAGGGGATCACATTTTTACTATACAACATCCACCCCCTTTCTTTATTATACAACATCCACCCCCCTTTCTTTATTAACAATCAATTTATCAATTTCTTTTATTCACACCACCGCCTCCTTTATATATACATACATATATACATATGCATATATATGTATATATATATATATATATATATATATATATATATATATATATATATATATATATATATATATATATATATATATATACAAGAATAAGGGCAGAGAATCGTCAATTAATAATAGAATTAACAATTAACAATGTTGCCAAGTAGTTCAGTATGAAAAAAACCTTTATCGCTAAAACTATTTATCATCATAAATATACAGGGATTAGCAATTGAGTTGCTTCTCCAACATACTGAAAATTTAGAAATAGCAGTCAAAGAACTACTGATTCCAAACTACAAATTTTTCTCTAAAGCGGATGGCGATATTTATGGCACACATAGAACAAAAAACCGGAGGGAAAAGCGTAAACAAACCAAGCCTTTAGTTAATTGGATACGAATCGTTTCATGGTTAAGTGAATGGAAATTTCACTATTCCAATCTTCAGCCCAAATATTCTGATAAATTTGAAAGTGTCTCTAAAAAAATTCACGGTAATCTTTGGCCATGCGACACCAAAAATCAACGATAAGAAAGGCACTTACGAATTCATCGGCTAGTGAGTTCAGGCATCTCACCTCAAAGAAATCTATTCCATGTGCGTCACAAATAGTCCCGTATGAAAAGAAGTCCCGTGTGGAGGGATTACGGTTTAACCATCTAACTTAGAGATATCAAATATAAAATATACAAGAATAAGGGCAGAGAATCGTCAATTAATAATAGAATTAACAATTAACAATTTTGCCAAGTAGTTCAGTATGAAAAAAACCTTTATCGGTAAAACTATTTATCATCATAAATACACAGGGATTAGCAATTGAGTTGCTTCTCCAACATACTGAAAATTTAGAAATAGCAGTCAAAGAACTACTGATTCCAAACTACAAATTTCTCTCTAAAGCGGATGGCGATATTTATGGCACACATAGAACAAAAAACCGGAGGGAAAAGCGTAAACAAACCAAGCCTTTAGTTAATTGGATACGAATCGTTTCATGGTTAAGTGAATGGAAATTTCACTATTCCAATCTTCAGCCCAAATATTCTGATAAATTTGAAAGTGTCTCTAAAAAAAATTCACGGTAATCTTTGGCCATGCGACACCAAAAATCAACGATAAGAAAGGCACTTACGAATTCATCGGCTAGTGAGTTCTATGTGTGCCATAAATATCGCCATCCGCTTTAGAGAAAAATTTGTAGTTTGGAATCAGTAGTTCTTTGACTGCTATTTCTAAATTTTCAGTATGTTGGAGAAGCAACTCAATTGCTAATCCCTGTATATTTATGATGATAAATATATATATATATATATATATATATTTATATATGTATGTATGTATGTATGTATGTATATATATATATATATATATATATATATATATATATATATATATATATATATATATATATATATATATATATGTATGTATGTATGTATGTATATATATCTTAGAAGGTTTGAAGGTGATGTACAGGTATTATATATTACAAAAAAAAAGGTACTCACAGATCTGTATGGTTGTACATTTACAGATTTTTATTAATGCGTCACATGTTTTTATAAATCATGTAACAGCTCTTTCATTCATTCTAGTAGATCTTTCAGATTAACATTTTTTGAAGGGATTTGTTTCTTTTAATAGTATTATTGAGTGTGTAGGGGTGGAGAGAAAGAGTGGGGGAAAGTAATGTGGGGTGTATAGGATAGTAAAAGAGGGTGAGGAATGAGGAGAAAGTGAGAGATGCTGTGTGTATTTTTTTGTTTGTGTGTGTGCCTGTGTATCTGAAAGGAGTGTCAATGGAAAAGAGAAGGAAAGAAAGAAGGAAGAGAGAAAGAAGAAAAAAGTGTGTTTACACCTATTCAGCTGGTCAGTTCTTTCAATAGAAGATGACAAGTAGATTCTTGGTCTTTAAAAATGGCAAAACCAGGTGGCTTTTGATGAGGAATAATAAGTTACTTTTCAAAAAATTGTCTGGACTTATTATCATCATCATCATCGTCACTGTCCACTGAGAGAGAGAGTGTGTGTGTTTTCTTTTATAAGTGTATGTATGCCTCTGTGTGTGTGTGTGTGTGTGTGTGTGTGTGTGTGTGTTTGTGTGTGCCTGTGTATCAGAAAGGAGTGTCAATGGAAAAGAGAAGGAAAGAAAGAAGTCAAGAAAGAAAGAAGAAAAATATGTTTTACATCTATACAGCTGGTCATTTCTTTCAATAGAAGAAGATAAGTTGGTTAATAAAAGCTATTTTTCAAAAAATTGTCTGGACTTATTATCATCATCATCCTTGTTCAATGCTTGATTCCAGTGCTGGTATGGGTTGGAAAATCTGGATGCAATAATGTTTCTATTTATGCATATACACATATATGTATAGCAGTGTGTGTGTTGTGTGTGTGTGTTTAATACAAAATTACAGTTTACTTTACAAAATGGGTCCCTTATCCAGTACAAATCATTACAGAAATAGTGATATTTCACCAGTCACAGTTATATATGTATATACATGTATATTTTTCAAGAGGAATGAAGGAAAAGAACAATTGTTTACAAAAATGAAGATATTTCGTTGGGTAATAATATACAAGGGAAAGTTTCTTGTGAAGGAGCTCAATGAAACATATGCATGCAATTTCTTTTACATTGTGAGGACATTATTACACAGACTAAGTAAATTGTTCCAGATGGGTTTATAGGGAAGTTGCTGTGATTTTCATATATTCAGCCATTCAGTTTGGGGGACAGTTTTGTTATGAAGTGTTGTTCCATACTTTTTCTGAAGAAGGTGTCATTCTTTGGGCATTTATATAAGGGAAAGATCTTAAATTTTCCTTCTTCTCATGTTTCTAAATGTTTACTCAGTGGAATCTTTCGCAGTTCCTCCTGACAGACATGTTGTCGGTGAATGCTCGTTGGCATAAAGAATTTTCAGTTTCACCTGTATAATTCTCCATGCATGTGGGACAGCTTATGCAGTATATTACGTTCTGAGTCTTGCAATTCATGTCTGCATTTACTTTGAATGTGTCCACACTTAAATTTTATTTGTTTGTTTCCCTCTATATAGTTGTAGATTGGATTACTGCAGATCCCACATCTACCATCTCCACACTTTTTTACAAAGAGTTCGATTTCATTTTATGCCGAGAATTTTGCTCTTGTCAGTTGTTTTTCCAGGTTTTTCTCTTTGCGTTTAAAGTTTTTTTAAGCAATATTTGTTTAATAGGTTTCCCATTTTGGGGCTTTGTAGGACTATTGGTATGTTTGGATGTATAATTTGAAACATGTTTGCAACTCCAGGGTTGTGTATGTTTATGAAGGAGATGACGTTTTCTTTGTTTTTTTCTTTTTTCGAGTACTGAGTTGTGTGTGTGCGTGTGTATGTGTTTATGTCAGTATGCATACGACTAAATATTGTTTCCAATTCAATACAGATTGTTATCTTCACTGTACGTTTGTGTTATACTTGCTGCTAATTATACTGATGGTATTAACATCTACAATATTACAATTACTAAAGTTATTTCTACCCCACCTAGTGTTCGGTATTATTTCAATGAGGTCTGAAGCTGATCATCATTGCATCATTGTGTAAACCGGTTTCTCTCTGAATAAATATTAATTACTTTACTTTAGCCATGTGAAGTTTAGGTTTTCAAAGGATTGCAATGATTGCTATTTCGCCAATAATTTAATTTAGTCCTATCGACATTTACGCGTTCGCGCTTATGGAGTCATTCAAATCAGTCTTTTTCACAAATATGACAATGGAAATGTGGGAATAAAACAAAACAACAACAAATGAAGGTTCCCCATTGATCTCAGAGATCTAACAGAAATTATATGGAATACATGTTTATGAAGTGTACATGTATATGCATAAAGACACGAAGCATATTAACATTCATTCACTTCATTTGGAGACAACAATATATATATATATATATATATATATATATATATATATATATATATATATATATATATATATATATATATATATATATATATATATATATATATATGCATATACACATGTACATATATATATATATATTTGTTTTTGTTTGAAATGGCTTTTCTATAATGTCTAGTACGTCTGTCATGTATGTAATATAGATAAATTATTGTTTTTATTGCGTACGTGACCGTGACGAAACGTTTACAATGAGAGATATGTACAGTGTTATTGTCTTGCCATATATATGGCTTCAATTTTTTAATTTTAAAGAGTAAGTCAGAACAATCGTTATGTACGTTATCATAATGAAATGAATAGTTCACATGCATGACTAATGTGCTTATATATATTACACATACACACACATATATAATATATATATATATATATATATATATATATATATATATATATATATATATTCTTGTCTTTGTGGGGAGGCGTATAGGTTAGTTTCCAGTTTGTTCCTCGAAAATATTCTGAATGACCGAATAACATATAGCATTAGGAATGAGGGTGGTTACAGTCTTGGGTGTTAAAAGTGTTTTTCGTTTTGTAAAAGAAATGATTTTGGTTCCGACGCTAAGGAATTTGCTTTTTGAATAGACATGCACAGATGCAGTATTTACACGCCGGGTTGTACAACTTTTATTACGTACACATGATTTGAAATAAAGTTTATGTACGCCTTTTGTTCTCAAGAATTATTTGACTGGAAATTATGGTTTCTGTAGAGGCGCAGTATGAGATAAAGCATTTGATGATAGGGTTTAGGGGCACCTGTCTAAATTTATACGGTCGCATGAAATTTGCAGAATATGTATTCTCAAGTGAAATGCTTGAGAATGTTAGACACTTGTAGGATGAAGTGCTTGTGCCAGTGTGATGTATGCCGTTGATATGCTTAATGTTTGAGATATTGTTCGTTATTACTGGAATTACATAATAGAGTATGATGCGTAGTTTTCTAAAGGTGAAAGATATTTCTAGAATGGAAGTTTTGCTTTTCTCTGTGTCATATTTGGCAAAAGATGTGCTTTCATGATAATAAAATAGACCATTGTACCTAAAAGCTTCTGTATATTTATTTGGTTATTCCTACCGTATTTGCATGTTGAAATGAATTATATTGTTTCTTTTTAAAGTTGTTAAGCAAACGTTGTTGTTGTTTCTGTTCATGTTTCACTGTCTCAAACACTTACTGCTTTGCATTATTTTTGAAACTTTCAATGATGTGTCCTTAACTAATTTTCACGTTATATCATACGTGCATTGAAATATTAGCTGAAGAATAAAATTGTTTTTCCAGCTTCATTTTCTAATTACCAAACAATATATGTTTTTTCAAATTCTAAACCATCAACTGCCTCACACTCACAACTATGTAGCTCACAGAGTAACGTCAGGTAAAAAAAAGTAACGCAAAATCGCAGACGCATCACAAATGATTCATATTTTTTCTGAATCACACCCATATGCTGTACATAAAACCTCCGTTCCTCAAAGTTTAATAGTCACACTATAAAAGCCACGATAGCATTACAAGTTACGGTGTCGCATTGATGTTTCCAATTCTCACGATATACTTTGGATTCAGGTTATATTTCTGTAAAACAAACCTCGCGCATTTGAGTTACTCTTATAGATATACGCACACACAAAGCCACAAACGCACATTTACATTCACACACACATATATGACATACACGTATAAGCATATATTCGTTTATATGTGTATTGGTTGTGGTTGTGGTGGTGGTGGTGGTGGTGGTGGTGGTAGCGGGGCTATATGTTAATATATGATGGGGGTTATATATTAATATATTATTACGGAAAGATGATCATATTCGTTATTGGAGCTTTATGCTCGCTATTTTCGGCTGTTAGATGTTGAAGTTAGGAAAATTTAAATCGCAAATTTCTGTTTATTGGAATAAAATGTCATTTGAGATTTACACTTATAATATTTTATGGTGATTGCCATTACATGCTATGATCAGTTCCCAGCAGATCACAAAGAATAAGAGTATATTGCCAATTTAGGTGTTTGTAATATCTAGTCCGTGGCTTCAATTTGACTATAAATCTTTGCTCGGATAGAAAACCATGATAATGTAGATAACATAATCATATGTTTAGACAGCATTTCACACAGATGCTCAATATGTCATAGCTCGAATTGGAACAAAATGACCATGCTAGATTTTCAAGTCGTTTCCTTCGATGTTTTAGTTCAAATCCAAGTCAATTATTATATTGTTTTGCTTCAATAGCCAAATGAACTATTCTTCCTCCTTAAAATTTATAAAGTTTTGTTGGCGGCTTCTCTTTCTCTTTACGTGCTACATGTACAGCGGTCGGAGATGATAGGCCTCCGTGGCAGTGTTTGAAAATGCAAGCAATTTCTTAAGAAAGATACACGATTAGTTTCTCGTTGATTTATATCAGTATATTTATAGTTTACTTTCGTAGTTGCCTGCTCTCTCGAGCTTGAAATTGAGGCACCGAGACTATATAACACTAAACTCTATACATCTATGTAGCACTACACTTATTAACGTGGCATTACGGACACTCTACATATTGCTGGAACTGTGTGGTATATGTGTAATGAATAAACTTTCTTTGAGTTCCTAAAAGCTTAGCGAAAGGAGCATGTTTTATTAGTTGAACAAGAAACACTTCGGCCAGAGTTCCTGTAGGGTAACGGGGGACTAAAGGTAATTCTATGCCCCACAAAACTCCTGAAATGTCAAGCCGGAAACTTTCCACTGGATGCACATGAATGTCTTCCTCAGGTCCACTTATGACATCGTTAGAAAAAAATATATAGGACTAGTGCTCAATACCACGATCCCAAATCTTATGAGAGATAGGAAATACAAAAAGAAAAGTATATCAAAATAGGAGCAGTGCATCACAATTTTTAATATTTGAAAGTAAGGCCAAAGTTTGATTTCATACTTCACAATGGACTTCGCTATTTGAAACTGTGGTCAGTTTGTAATGTTCGAATACCTCGTGGATAAAGGTGGCATTACAATATGTGATACATGTTCAGCGCATCAGTATTCATTCTAAGTTACAATAAGAATTAGCAATGAAGCTTCTGCGTACAAGCCATGATCCCTCTACACAAACACGTTATATATCTATATATATATATATATATCCATTTGAAGTAATCGTGTCGATGATAACTCAATGTATTTCCGTTTTTATCCATATATGTAAGTTTGAAACCACTTGGGTGTAGATTATTACCTTAATTTCGACATTATCTTACCTGCAGGGAACACTATAGTCACGTTGATCTTAGAAATTTTTCTTTTCAATCATTGTTATCGACAATTACCTGTAATCTTTTATGCAATAGTGCAACACCTATTTGAAATAATATATTCATAAACGGTTTTCAAACTATATTGAAGATAACATCCACAGAGAATTATTTATAGAGAAGCTACACATTGCAGATTTTGAAACTGCAACTTGTTCTATATTTATCTTAAATACTTTATATACTGAGATACCATGTAAGAGTAGCACGAAAATGTCATCTATTGTTGTTTATATATGAACAAAAGAATACATTGTTCAAACTATGACTCCATAGCAACAGTGAGTATTGGTCAAAAGAAGGATTTTAACTTTCTTTATGATTTCTAACGTTCACCATTCGAGATTCGAGTGTATATAACTCTATACATCAATTTAGCATTATTTACTGCCATTTTTGTTTAGAAGAACTCAGTCTGTACACAAGCAGCTTGAAACGCTATTCCCAGACCCTTAGTAACAGAATGTAATACTTTAGAATTAGCAAAGTGCGAGAATCTACAAATTAATGCTACGTTCATTGTTACAAATTGCTTGTCATCGTTGGATGAGAATATGGCATTAAATGAAATATTATGGCATTAAATGGAAGATCCATGAAAATAAACTAAACAACCATATTTAAGATAAAGTGAAATTTTTTCGATAAAAAAAAAATGTTGGTAAAAGCAAATGGTTAGCAAGTATGTATTACCCGATGATGACATAAACGTCATTTGTTAAAGTTATTTTGTTTATTGGGACAAGTCTACCAGCACTTGTCCGTAGCATTAGCCTAACGTGGTGAAGCATATTCTATGCGTTTTCTGGAAAAGTGATGAAATAATTCTAAAGTAGATTTAAAATGACATAAAATCTAAGTCAAAAAGATTAGAATTATGCACTTAATAAATGAATCTTAGATGCTATCTGCATGAGAACATAATCAGTATGTTAGCTTATGGAGGCAGAAGCAACACGTGAAGAAAATCACTAAGTAAATAGTGTACCTGGCTAGGCATAGTTAATTAATTATCCCACGGAAATAAAAATAATAAATTATCTTCAAATAAAGTTTTTTTCTGGAAAACTTTAAGCAAGTGAAAGTTAATGTATTGTTAGATAATCATACGTATATACAGCAAAACGTATCGAAATTTTCTATGAAAGCAAGAGAGATTAGAAAATACATGTTCATTATATATATTTCAAGTATATTTCCTCCAGCATTATTTGAAAATATATAATGAACATGTATTTTCTAATTCAAATAATGCTGGAGGAAATATACTTGAAATATATATCAATATGTATTAATTAACAAAAAGTTTTTATATGATGATAATTACAATGGCAAAACCAGGATAGAAACAAAAAATAACTAACGTGATTTCAACCGAAATTTACGTACTATCATCATGCATATTCTAATGAAAGGGATAATATATATCCGCTAGTAATCATAACCGGATCAGCTAAACACACACATGCACACACACAAACACACACACACACACACACACACACACACACACACATACACACACACGCTCACGCACACTCACACGCATGCACACACATGCACACGCATGCACACACATAATGTGTATGCCTAAGTGTGTAGAGCATATGTATATCTTAATATATAAAAGAGAGTATGTGTGTGTGTGTGAGTGTGTGTGCGAGTGTGTGTGTTTGTGCATGAGTGCTTATGTGTGCATCTGTGTGTGCGTATGTGTGCGTCTGTGTGTTCGTGCGCGTGTTCTTTCTGATTCGAAACTGAGGGGCCGATTTTGAGGTATAAGGTGTTAAAAGATTCAGTTATCTTTCGGCTCCCAAATAAATTTATTTTCATTTACGTATTTGTATTACTAAAATTTATTATTATTATCTTTCTTTAAGTAAACTATCGTAAACTATATTTTATACCACCACTACCATCATCATGACGTCACATTCGCTATATGAGTGTGCATGTGTCTGTCAGTGTGTGTGTTTGCGCATTCGTTACGTACATTAGACCGATGACTGAGAATTATATGTGTGTGAGTGTACATGATGATTTGACTGATTTGGCAGCACTCAAAACACTCGCAAATTATATATGGAAACAATGTTATTTTGGTTATTATAACAAATTTGGAAACTTGGTGAAGTAGAAAGCCTTAACGGCTCTTTCAATATAATTACAGAAATGTTATTCCAGTTCTTATAACCAGGTTGAAGATAATGCTTTTTTAACTGTCCTTGCGTCCTTATCATATTTCTGCTCTGCTGCTTTATCAGTGTGAATATTCAATGCCGTGCAAAGTCTTTACTGCATTAGTCAGTATTTATTCTACAGCCTTACACAATTATAATATATCAGGTTATCCCATAAGTTCTGTCCGATTTTTGAATAAAGAACACAAGTGATCAAATGTTATATTTAATTGAAATTTAATCATCAATGTGCTTTCCCTAATTATCTATGACTATCTTCCATCTATTTACAAGCTTTTTAATCTCATCAATGTAAAACTCTTTTGGTTTCAAAGCGAAGAACTCTGAAATGTCAGTTTAGATCTCCTCCTGGCTTGCGAAAGTTATGTCCCCCAAATGATTCTGTGAACTACGAAACGAAAGGTAGTTTGAAAGAGCAAGGCCGGGAGAATAGGGTGGATGAGGAATTTTTTCCCAACAAAGCTCTTCGATCTTCTGTGATGTGATCTTTGCAGCGTGGGGGTCACTCCTTTTTGATTCACTAAAGTGGGTCATTTTTACTCCTAAGTTTGGTTTAAACGCTCTGGTTGCTGACAGTAGACTTGATCATTGATTGTTGCATTAGGTGGTAACAATTCACAGTGAATTACTCCTTTGCAATCCCACCAGATAAAGCGAAGAACCTATTCCCCATGAAGCTCTCTCTTCGGTTGTGGTTGAGCTTTTTCCCTTTTACCAAGCCACTGTTTACGACGTTTAACATTTCGATAGAAGATCCATTTTTCATCATCAGTCTTAAGTCTATCCCAAAAGGGTAAAATGAGTTCGCGAGAATGGAGAGAAGAGCAGATGTCAACTCGGGATTTGTGTTTGCTTTCGGACAATTCATAAGGCACACATTTTCCAAGTTTAGGAACCTTTCCAAGTTATTGAAGATGACGATAAACTCTTGTGTGTTTTGAACTAAGCATTATTGCCAATTCTTCAACTGATATTGCCGGATTTTCTTCAAGTAATGCCTCAAGGAGCTTATCATCAAACTCAACTGGACGTCCTGTTCGAACCTCATCTTCAAGGCTGAAATCTCCACTTCTGAATTTTGCAAACGATCTGCTGCAAGTTCTTTCATACAGGCATTTTTTCCCATAAACTGAGTGTATGTTTCGAGTCGGTTCGGCTGCAGACTTTCCTTTTTTTTTTTTTTGGTACTCATAAAGCATTATGTGCCTCAAATGCTCTTTGGATACCTCCATGTTAGAAAGGGCTTTAATCAAAGAACTTTTAATTCTATTATTCTGTAAAATAATATTTAATTAGTTTAAATGTACACAAATGCATAAATATATATTTTAAATTCCATTAGACATTCTAAAATACTACTAAATTTCATTCAATTTTAAAAAGGGTATAATTGGACAGAACTTATGGGATGACCTGATAGAATAAGTGATGTCAAATTTATTTATGTCTAGCTTCATACATCTTTCAGCAAATGCTTTAAAGTAATTAACGTTCACAAAAGCAACATATTCCTTTATACACACTTTGTTCAGCTTTCGTTTAAAAATTGTAAAATAGTAGTTTTTTTTGTATGAAAAATTGAAATATGCCTTCTGAATTTTCGTTGAGATTGACTTACTTCACCATGACATTAAATCCTATACATTTAGTATATGTTCCAAATAAATGTTGAATTTCTGCACATTGGTGACGCGTAATAAATTTTGCTAAATTAGTGACTTTCCGTCGCTGGAATGCTACAGAAAGTATTTTTTGCACCTATACTGACTAAATTTCGTTTCGCATAAACTTCGTGTGTGTACGTTTTGCTGTTTTCTGTATCATCAATTGTATGAGTGTCTATGTGACTGTGTGTGTGTGTGTGTGTGTGTGTGTGTGTGTGTGCGTGTGTGTTCATTTCCACGTTTGTTACGTCTATCGTAAACTATAGTAAAGGAAATTGTACGCCGTTTTAATGAGCCCATGTCTAATGATGGAGGCATCCTTATGATAGATATTACCCATGAAAATCGCGATATTCTCATTCGTGTTCGAGATAGCAAACTTATACGTGCTTGAGAAACTCACCCCTTTTATGATGCTCTCCAGTATCCTGTTACTCTTGTGGAATGGACAAGATGGGTATTATTTGAATATTCCAAAGTTTGACCTTGGAACAGGAGAGCCAATTACAAACAAAAAGATGATGTCAATGACTTCTGTTCTTACCAACTGATGTTAAAATCAGAACAATCAAATCAATTACACATGTATCGTTATCTACTTCAGCAACACCTGGTTGATATGCTAAAGTTGGGAGTCAGCGTCTCCTCTACAGTCGTAACAATCAAAAAGTTAAGGGCTAAAAATTATGTACTTCACAAAGATGCACTGAGGAGAGATGGGGAAAACATGGGGCAACTTATTTTCCACCCATGGGAATACTCCAAAACATGGGGCAACTTATATTCCACCCATCATCATTCACAAGTGATCCACAATATATGCACGAACGATCACAAGATGGTCTGACATATATAAAGACATGTGGAAAACTAGATCTTTTTGTCACTTTCACCTACAATCCTAAATGGGACGAAATAAAATCTAAACTTCTAGTGTTGCATCTTTTGATATTACAGCTACCCTCCTCAATGGGAGAAGAACTGCTTATTGCACGTTCAAGCTCCCTCTACACCTTGCAATGAAAGAATCTCAAATGTGAAACATTTGCAAAAATTTGCAATGGCAACAGTTCTCCAACAAATTGCTTCATTGTTTGGGATGAGTGTACCATCACATTGTGGAGCTCCATAGGTATGTAACAGTAACCTCCAAGACATAAAATCAATAGCATGCTCATAGGAGGAATAACAGTTCTTGCAGGAGATTTTCGTTAAACGTTTTTAGTTATACCCAAAGGATCAAAAGCTGCTGAGATCAATGCGTGCTTCAAAAAATCGTACCTTTGGAGACGTGAAAAAACTTCATCTTTTACGCAACATCAGAGTACTTCTACAAAGTGATCATACGACTTATTAAGATTTGTAAATGGATATTAACATTGAACTCAAGGCTTCAGAAACATGAAATTACATGCGGTCAAATGATACTTCTTCTTAGAGATCTTATAGATAAAGTATTTCCTAATTTAGCTATCAATTACACTGTTATAAACTGGCTATGTGAAACAGCTATACTAACTCCAATTAATGAAATAGTCGATAAACTCAAGAATTAACTTCAAAAGTTAACAGATACTTCAGAAATGACTTTTTGATCAACTCACAACAGTCGATCAAGATCAGGTTGTTCAATACACTGTTCAATTTCTGAACATTCTTAAACCCACTGAAATGCAACCGCATAACTTGACACTAAATTAGGTGCTCCCATTATGTTGCTTAGGAATTTTGACCCATCTCACCTGTGTAATGAAACTCGCTTATAAGTAACAATCATAACAGGTAGTCACAAAGGAGAAAATATCTTTATTCCTCTTATACCTACAGATGTTCCATTTGAATTTTAAGACGCATCAATTTCCAAACTAACCAACTAATATACTAAAGATCGGCAGTTTTTGACTGAATTTTTAACCTAAATTCTTTCAGATACTTTTTGATAGAATGGCAGTCGGGATAATATAAAATGGCTAAATTTCTCTTACACTTCTCTCTTATGAAAACTAAGACATATTTAATCCGATGATTGTATTTTTTATCTTTTATTTTAACTCGTTCTGCTATTAGACCGCACCCATACTGGGGCATCTTTTTCAAGAATTTTCGTCGAATGAATCGGCCCAATTACATCTTTCTTTTTTTTTAAGCATGATACTTATTTTGCTGACTTGTTTTGCCGAACCACTACGTTATGGCTAACTAAACACACTACCAGGCTTTTGTTAAGCGCTTGTGGGGGACAAACATAGAAATAAAGACTTTCTTTCCATCACACACATGCGCGCTCGCAGACACTCACATGCAAACATACACACATATACATCAGGCTTCTTTCGGTTTCCCCTTTAAGAGATGTTCATCATTTCATTCTGTTTATTTTTATTAACATTCCAGAAAAGACAAAATAGCTTTCTTCTAGTTTGCTATGTATTTAGAGAACTATTGTACGAGGTATCCTCTGTCTGTTACAATGAGTCAACTATTTAGTTACTTTTCTATTTGCTTACTGATGTACAAACATTTTGTAATTGGACTAAATCATCCACATTCTGTCCTTCGTGGATTTCAAAAAGTGCCAAGTATTTTAGAATGTTGTGATGATTAGCTTGCTTTGTGATTTTGTCCTCTGCACATGATTTTGCTGGTTGCTTTCTATTTTGTGTCAGCTGAATCATTGGTATGCAATTACGTACTTTGTCATCTATTGTTATTCACTTCGGTATTCGTAGTTATTCAAGTAAAATGGTTCCATCTGTTTGAAAGAGTCAATCTTATTAATCAGAAGATTGTATTATAATCATCAACATGTGATATGCTCATATAGGCGAATATCAGTTCCTTTTTGAACATTTTTTTAGAGCAAAAATCTATCATTTGCTATCAATGTTTGTCGTTAATGCAAGAGATAGTAGCAAAGCTTAATATGAAGTGTGTAGGAATATTTATAAGGATAACTAGAGACAAACTTTGAATTTCACTTAGGCTTAAGAACTCAGATTTGATCTTTTCGTTAGTCTCTGTAGAATCTATATATTCTTGAATGTATAATTGAAATTTGCTGTGGTTTCTTTTTGTTGTTTTCTCGAAATTCAGAATTTAGTTTTTATAGGTACATGCATCCGGAAAAAAAATCCTTGGTCATTCTTTAAAACAAGTAAGCAATTGGTAGCATTCTTGTTCACTGTTTATAAACATCATTTCATTGTTACGATGTTTGATCCCCAAGAAAGTAAATCTATTTGCAAATATATAGACATAGTCGTTAATCGTTTCTAAATATTCAGGATCATTTTCTGAGTCAATCTTTAGCCAAATAACCAACTGGGATTCAGATATTGCCATTTCTAAGCTTCTGTCAACAATACCATTAAATATATATTTCACATTCATTGTCATGTTAATGTTTCTTTTACGTTATTTGATACTATTCCTATACATATTTTCATTGTTCTCGCCTGAGAAAACGCTAGATTAATAATTCATGGCTTTCTCTTATTTTACATGATTTACGTTCCCAAATTAAATGTATTGTTTTACAGTGACTGTCTTTCGCATTTGACATCTATGCACAAAACTTTTTTTCATTTACTGTTTTTTTTTTCAAGATGACCCCAACCTTTTTATTACACGTAAATATTCATTTTATTTAAATTCGTAAAACCTTTTCTTCGGGGGTATATATGTGTCTTGTCTTTCTCTTATCCTCTTAGTATTTTCATAAGCCAAACTTTATATTTACATCTGTAGTTTCATGATTAAAAGTAAACATATTTTTAATAACAGAGATTTTATCCAAATCTTCGGAAGTGCAATAACATTTTCTATAACCATTCTGATTAAAATTTCTATTAAATTAAAATTCTAAAGAATTGATTTCATATGAGATTAAGATATTTTCAACTGATGTTTGATCATTTCTTAAGCCATAGATATTCTATTTGTTACAAATTAGAATACCGTAAAGCAATATGATTTTACAGAGATGACTTCAACGACATAGTAGAACGTCACATTAAATTCGTGTATGCAGGTTCCACTTTCACATGTCAGACATTCGTTTTTTTTTGTGTGTTTCTTTTCAAAATAGGTAGGATTACAAACTAATTCAATATGCTTTTCTTTTTTTAACTTGGTAAGTTGGGTCATGAATTGACTTCCTTTGCTTGAAATAGCTGCTCCAGCAACAGTGTAGAGGGGAGTCGATCCTTCCGTTCGTGGCGTTGATGGTCCACTAATTTCATGAAGATTAGTATAGTCTACTGTTTAAACATGCGTATTTTATTTTATTTTACAAATATATTTGGCAATGAAAGAAAACATATAATTGTTTATATTCTTTACTAATGGTGTTGAAGAATATTTCAGATAGATTTTCTTCCACTAGGTGAGAGTATAAAATGATATATTGCTTCAAATGATGTCATGTAGATGGAACATGGGCCAACACATGGATATTATCAGAGGGTAACGATATACATTAAGGTTATTGAAGGGGCGTATTTCAGAAACAATTTCGAAGTGATATTATATTGGCTCCTTCCATTCTGGATTCCCGTTACAAAGGACTCGACATTAGTATTTACTAATTGTAAATGAATAATTTTAAATAGCATTTATACAATGGTTGATACATTAAAGAATTATGTATTCGCTAGACTGTGTAGCTACTGGCAAGTTGTAGACATCAACATTCATTTTCTGGTATGTTCGATAGGACATGCAATGTGCCTGATGGACAGGTATCACACAGTTACATTCAAAGTTACTTTCATGAACATAAAAACAAGTGCTTCACATATTTAAGGTTGAGCCATTCCACTACCATCTGGAAGAGACATCTTCGTTCCGGACTTATAACGAAATCAATATCTAGGTGGATTTACATAATGTTTGTAATATATATATAAAATATTGCAGGATGCGATGAATTTTAGAATACATGTAGTGGAAAAGTAAAGAAAAGCAATTAAAATCCACAGGTTAAGGGAGCGCTTCAAACATAGCACGAAATAAATTATACTTTCCGAAGATTCCGAATATTTTCAACAAGCCCAATTCATGAAAAGATATTGCGTTACATATATACCTGTCTATGTGTGTGAGTGGGTTTGTGCGTGCATATACATGTGTGTATTTATATTCATGTATGAATATATAAATATATATATATAAGCAAAATATATATATATATATATATATATATATATATATATATATATATATATATATATATATATATAGACATATATATATATATATATATATGAATATACATGCATATATAAATATATATATTTCAATAAAGTATATATATATATAAATATATATATATATCAATAAAGTATATATATATAAATGTAAATATATATCTATGTATAATGTAAATATATAACAAAAAAATATAAATATATATGAATATAAATAAATATATATAAATATACATATGTATCTATATATAACTATATATAAATAGATACATATATATGAATATACTCATATTGACGCGTTCTAACCTTATAGCGTTTTCACACTTTCTTCTTAAAAAGTCGAAACCATTCGCGAACAGAACCGAGAAGTGTAAGCTTTGTGTAACCGGAAAGGTACAAGTCTTATCAATATCTGATATTTCAGACTTAATTTTGAACTGGCGATTCGAAATATTTAGTGGATGTAGACATATGTACAGATGCATTTTAGAAAAACTGGAAGATCCCACCGCCACCGAATTGACCGACTTTTATTTTATGCTTTATTATATTTTTTCTATATTTTCTTAACTTTTTTGAAATTTTTCGTTCATTTTATAATACGATTTGTTCGGTTCATATCTTACAATATAGTTATTCCAACTTTTCTCCATTCTAGCATTTTTCGGGTAAATTATCTTCGATATTAAAAGATACTTAAAACGATTTACATTTTTCTATTTATATACATTTCTTCTTCTTCTTCTTCTTCTTCTTCTTCTTCTTCTTCTTCTTATTATTATTATTATTATTATTATTATTATTATTATTATTATTATTATTATTATTATTATTATTATTATTCAAGCCAGTTCCTGGAATCGATTCCGAGTTCGATTCCAGGCAATGGCCTGAAAGATAATAATAATAATAATAATAATAATAATAATAATAATAATAATAATAATAATAATAATAATAACATCGAAAATACCTTAGGAATGAGAGTCCAGGTTCAACATTTCTCCAAGACACCTGATGAAGGCTGGAGTGTATATCAGGCGAATCGTTGTGTTAACAATAAACAAGATGAGGTCAAATATCCGTCAAATGTAAATAATGTAAATGATGAAGTTAATTATTGTTGATTATTAAGAAAGTGGTCATTCGCCCAAAATAAACGGTATTGAAATAGAATTTCGTTGAGTGCGTGCAGTACATCACGAGGTTAACATATCCACTACCTAAATGTTTATGCACACACGCGCGTGTGCGCATACATACATACATACATACATATAAATAAATATGTATATATATATATATATATATATATATATATATATATATATATATATATATATATATATATAATTGATACTCCCTATTAAGATATGCATACATGATCACTATACGTAGAAGTTTGAACACATTGGTACAGTGATTCTATTAAAGAGTCATGCGTGTTTACTAATAAGTCTGAAAATAGATGCATATTCAGATTCCAAGAAATATATTTGGCGTTCAACATAGTTATTCATGTATGCATTTGCTTCTGTGCAGATAAAAAAATCTGCAATTACACAGGCATACAAAAAACATTTTTAGACTGATACGTAAGCACGATAAATGCATAAATACTTACATCTTTCCATCCGCACACAGAGAAATAAATATTCGCGGATATTCATTTATAAGAGTAAGACTATATATATATATATATATATATATATATATATATATATATATATATATATATATACATATATATATATATATATATATATATATATATATATATATATATATATATATATATATATATATATATATATATATATATATATATATACAAATATATATATATAATCATAAATATACAGGGATTAGCAGGAGTTGCTTCTCCAACCTACTGAAATTTAGAAGTAGCAGTCAAGGAGCTACTGATTCCAAACTACAAATTTTTTCTTGGAATCAGTAGTTCTTTGACTGCCATTTGTAAATTTCAGTATGTTGGAGAAGCAACTCCTGCTAATCCCTGTATATTTATGATTATAAATGGTTTTACCGATGAAGGTTTTTTCATACTGAACTACTTAGTAAAATTGTTGATTATTAATTTTATTACTAATTGACGATTCCCTGCCCTATATCTGTATTTATATATATATATATATATATATATATATATATATATATATATATATATATATATATATATATATATATATATATATATATATATATATATATATATATATATATATTTATAATCACTTTTTCAGATATAAACATATCTAGATAGAAAGTGTTGGTGAAATGATCGCTGGCTACGATGAAAGCAGTAAAATGCAGACTAAGAGGAACATTTCAAGTAAAAGGAAAAGATGATGTAACCATTTAACTAAATGATTATCTCTCTCTCTCTCTCTCTCTCTCTCTCTCTCTATCTATCTATCTATCTATTACATACGTATATATATATATATATATATATATATATATATATATATATAGAGAGAGAGAGAGAGAGAGAGAGAGAGACCGAGAGAGAGTAACATGCTTTACCTACTCTCCCATATATATATATATATATATATATATATATATATATATATATATATATATATATATATATATATATATATATATATATAGATTGATAGATATAGATATAGATATATATATTTGTGTAAGTGTTTACGTATGTATATTGTGAGGGAGTATATCATATATTATGCCATGTGGAATATTAGAATCGTTTCATGATCGGACAACGTGCCTTTCTTAACTTTTTCCGGTTCTTTTCCTTTTGAGTTTAGGTAAAGCCAAGATCAACTTTGACATTCATCTTTATGGCGCCGATGAACTGAAATTCCAGTGCAGCCGTGGGGGTGAGGACGTCTAACAATTTCTATTCGAACATTGCTACCTTCATAATGCTATGAATATTCTTGTTGTTGTCTTCTTCTTCTTCTTCTTCTTCTTCTTCTTCTTCTTCTTCTTCTTCTTCTTATTATTATTATTATTATTATTATTATTATTATTATTATTATTATTATTATTATTATTATTATTATCATTATTATTATTATTATTATTATTATTATTATTATTATTATTATTATTATCATTATTATTATTATTATTATCATTATTATTATTATTATTATTATTATTATTATTATTATTATTATTATTATTATTACTATTGCATTCGTTTTGACATAGGCACAAAAAATGAAATTTAAGATGCTTGGCTCGCCATTGTGAGACGTATCTCGTTTTAGGCAGCTTGAAGGAGTATTGTTTATGCTATTATCATTAATATTATTAGAGATACTACAACTTTAGTATTGCTATTATTATTATTATTATTATTATTATTATTATTAGTAGTAGTAGTAGTAGTAGTAGTAGTAGTAGTAGTAGTAGTAGTAGTAGTAGTAGTAGTAGCAACAACAGCAGCAGCCGCAGTAGTAGTGTATTGCATTTACCCAAAGATCTACATATGCAAGTGCACATCTAAGTACAATTTCTAAAATTTGTTGGTAATATATATACGTGTATGTGTGTGTTTGTATGTGTGTGTATCTGTGCGTGCGTGTATATTTCTTCTCCACTCTCTTTCTCTTCTCTCTATCTCACCTCGTCTCTGTCTCTTTCTCCCTCTTCATATATGTATGGAGGCATGTATACATGCATGTATCTATATATGTATGCATGATCGTACGTGTAGTGGGCAAAAGAGTGTGCCAGAGAACGACAGTGATAGGCATACACACTCACATACATACACACATACATAAATAAATACATACATACATAACTGTTGATATAAACATTTGTAGGGTGTATACATGTGTGTGCATATTTTTTTTTATGTGTGGATCCATACATCTTCGCATGTGTGTAAGCAATCTCGTTGCAATGCAGATTATCTATTCTATGATTAATGCATTGAATTAGTAATTGCATGTGTTTGTCGTGTACGTACGTGCAACAGAGCCCTGTAGTTCGTGCAATTACAATCAGACAATAGGCAAATTCGACCTAACTGCACCACAAATTCTCCTTCTTCCCTTACCACCGAAACCAGAACAAATAAACCTTGAATAAACGAACAGATCGATATGATGCGCATTGATGACATTGTATGTAGGAATCTTATCAAACGACAAAATAAGATCGTTATTAACTATGCATGCTCTATCATCTTAGCTTTCTTATGAACTTTACTCAATATTGGCGAGTTAAAAGCGAAATATATCTATTACATTCTGTATTTTGTTACCACAGCTATTCGCTATAGCATTCCTTTGACATGCGTGTAGCGTGGCAGTATATATATATATATATATATATATATATATACATATACATATACACATATATATATATATATATATATATATATATATATATATATATATATATACATATATATATACATACGTATATGTGTGTCTCTATGTATATATGTATAAACATGCATTAGTGCGTGTATTTATATATTCATATATATATATATATATATATATATATATATATATATATATATATATATATATATATATATATATATATATATATACATATACATATATATATATATATATATATATGTGTGTGTGTGTGTGTGTGTGTGTGTGTGTGTGTATTATGTATGTATGTATATATATATATATATATATATATATATATATATATATATATATATATATATATATATATATATATATATATATTGTGTGTACGTGTGCTAGTGCATATTGGTGTGATTAAGTGTCATTGCTGACTAATTTATTTAGATTGTTATTCCTTTTATGTACAATGAAAGAGAAAGACCATTATTCGTATCCATAGCATTGCGTCTTCTACGATTATTATTAGTATTAGTACTGTTACAAAGAATAATACAATTATACATTAATATTTGCATCATATAATACGATTAAACATCTTCATGATAAGGAGTTGGAGGAAGAAAATGCGGAGAAGTAGGAGTAGTAGGATTGGGAGTAGGAGCACGTCCCACGAATCAGTACATGGGCCACATTAAGAAATAAAATTTGTATGTGAAAACTCTACACTTCCAGTATTGAAATAAATACAGAGAAAATATGAACACTCAATATGATATTACTTTTACTTATACCTTACCCACTATCGTCACAGATAATTCTTCTCTGTTTTTGCTGAGATGTTGCTTAGAGTAATTCCTGTTAATCATATTTTTTGGTGCTGTCACAAATATTATTTTTCAATATTTTTTTTTCTGATGTATTGTATTTATTCATTGTTTTCATTGTTTTTCCAAATGCAGCTCTGTGGGACTCGGATATGTGTATTGTCTTTTAGTTTGTTGTAGTGTCTGCAATTTCATTTCCAATAATCTGTGACTATGCATGCGATGCTTAGCACTGCTTTGTTCTAAATACAACGGGTATTCGTATTGAATTATACCCATCTGTTTAAAGAGTTATTTTTTGTTATTAATTACGCCGGTAACACCGTAGAAAATATTTAGTAGTCTTTCGTCGCCTTTTCGTTCAAATTCTC
>NC_142935.1:38098732-38108732 GCF_046866305.1 Octopus bimaculoides
AGTGACTTGATCTACGATTGTGTGGTAAAACAAAAACGATTGCAACGTGGAAGGTGTTTATAAGTCATTTAAAAACACTCAAAAGCCGTTAGATTAACTTCAACATTGAAATTTAATTTGTGTAAAAATATTTCCGTCGCTTTGAAGCCGTGACCTGTTCACTGACAAAATTTCGTGCTGCATCTCGAAATTTTGTTAGTGAACAGGTCGCGGTTTCAAAGCGACGTAAATATTTTGACACAAATTAAATTTAAATGTTCAAGTGAATCTAATAGTTTCTGTATGTTTTTAAATAGGTTGTAAACACCTTCTGCGCTAACGATGATGATGATGTACAGGAAACTATGATGGTGGTTGTGATACTCATCATCATCGTCATCATCATCATCATCATCATCATCATCATCATCATCATCATCATCATCATCATCATCATCATCATCATATTCAGAAATACAGTACTCACTTTTAAAGGGCATTTTCGTTATTGTAATTTAAGCTAATCCTACAATATACCCATTAGAGACTGCCTAGATATTTTCGATTATATTTTGTATCTTGAGTTACTTTCAATAAGCTGAATGTTGAAATTTGAGAATATTGTTCGCGTGTTGCTAAGTAAATACCTTCCACGCTGCAACTGTGTTTATATATATATATATATATATTATTGATGTTTAGCAAAAGTGACAGTGAGTCAGGGTCCGAAAATATCGTGCGTTGTCACTTATCGAAGTGACAGTCAATTAAAATAAGCGAATAATAAAATTAACAGACAATAAGAAGACATGCACAATGAATGTATTAGTTTGATTCTCAGTAAAAAGAGATAGTTTTTGACGTTTCGAGCATAATTTCCCACCGGAGAGTAGCAAGGGAGAAGTCTAAAGAAGGTAAAAATATCGTCAACAGCACATGCGTTATAACATTAAAACATATAGACCTATCTAGGTGTGTACTTAATCGTCCTGTGAATACTGTTCCGTTTCTGAAACATTCGTTATGACTCTGATCAAGGCACTACGTTCCGCATAACTACTTTAATTAACATGAAATACGTATCCAGTGGTGGTGCAAACATCCATTCTTCCAGTTGTCACATCCTTGGTACTTTTCTGAATCGTCGGCAACAGAGTTGGGAATATATCTGTGTCTGTTATGGACTACAGACCAACCATTTCGAAATATAATACTCCGTTCACAATTATAGCTTCATATACGCATGTGATATATATATATATATATATATATATATATATATATATATATATATATATATATATATATACTTGCACACACACACCTACACACACAGAGACATACATATGCATACATACATACATACGTACATACAGATTTACTTATACCTTTACGAGAATATTATTCACACTAACCTCGGATTTTCCATCAACTAATCCATCATCGGACGGTGAGGCATTAAGTTTATCGTGGCCTGATAGAGATTCCGTTGATATGAAATTTTGCTGTGCTTTCTGTCATTCTTTTGATTGGTAATTAAGTTGTAGGGCTAGTTGTGTTGGAGAGGTGTGGTTGAAAAATTTTAATTCATTAGTTTTTGCCTCGTTCGGAAGTTTTTCACGCATGTAGAACTTTGTTAATATGTGTGTATTTTTCGTTATACCAATTCCAGCTCTTGGGACTTTTTGTACAAAATGCTCGCAAACTTGAAGTAGGTAGTGGAATACTTATTCAGGGTACGTGTCATTAGGATTTTTTTTAAAGTTTTTCTTTTGCTTAATTTAATATTTACTTTCGCAATGTAAATGTCAAAGAGCAAAATTTAGTCTAGCATTTGAAGACTTAGGAACTGGGTATGTCAGCACTTTTTTCTGTAATGGTAGTTTTTGGAGCATCACAAGATAATATTAATAGGAGGTGTGTGTTTTGCTGGTCAGTACGTTTCTTTACATGTCATTTAGGATGTTTCCTGTTTATATCTGAATGTATGTATGCTTTTAGTCGAGCATATCATGGTGTTTTTTTTTGTATAGAAACTTACTTATCTTGAGCTTTGATGTTTACAAGAGGATGTGGGTAGGTCTAAACTTTGTTGGTCAGTATTGTTCTCAGTAGGGGTTCGTTGTTGTGTTAGAAATAGGATTAATTTATAGAAATTTTATCCGCTGTGCTTTATGGGTTCATGATTTGTCGACTATATGTTTATAAAAATTTCTTCACTTCTGTTTCACCTATGGGCATTATATAATATATCATGTTATGCCTACGGATATATTTGAAAATAGGGTATTATAAGTAACTGCGTATGTACTTATGTGTAAAAATAGGGATAAAAATATAATTCAATTTTAAAATAAGTTTAAATATAAACAAATTTAAAACATTTTAGGATATTCAATTTAAAAACGGGGAATGAAAAAACAAAGGCATCCTTTTCTTGTTTGCATAAATATATGTTTATCTGATGTACGACTTATGTAAAGAATATTTGGGAGAGATATTTGATGGAGATTTGGGAAGTCTTAGATAATTACTAAGCTCATGGCTTGTCTGAAGCCGTAAAAAGTTTCTATGTAGATGATGGAGATATTTTACGTTAAAGATAAATAGAGAGAAGCGTGTCAGATATTTTCAGCGGTTAAAAAATTCTATTGGTTTGAAATGTTTAAGTCTCTGATATTTTGCTTAGTTCTCAGTGTGAAAATATGGTACAAGGCTGGAAGGATTTGCTGTTACCGTGTTGTGGAAGTACGTGTGAGAGTATTATCAAAATGATGACGAACGGTGTACTTTTGATTTTAATGTCCATATACGTTTCGATAGTCATGGATCCTTTTCTAGTTTGGGTTACGAAACGTGTGCGTATGTTCGTTGCAAATTGGCTGAAAATGTTTTGCTCTAGGTCCTGTATATGTAGATATAATAGTTGGTGTCGTATTCCTGGTCACTACTGTGTTAGGAGCAATATTACCTGAAAGGGGGAAGGATAAAGGTGTTCTACAAATGCAGTTGTCATTATGTTATATGGTTTAGATTTATACTTTTAGAAGTTCTTTTCGTTTATTATGAAAGATTTGTTGTTTATAGCCGCTATTACTGAGAATATCGTTATATGGAGCTGTTATATATTACTTTTTGGGGTGGTTGCATTACCTATGTGTGAACCGAAGGAATTCGTCGTCTTTCCTATAGAGTTTATAAACACTGGATTCTAGGCTGAGGGTAACATCTAGTATGTTTACAGACAGATGGATAGATAGATTGATAGATAAATAGATAGATAGATTTAGACCTTCGTATAAAATAATTACAATAAATACGGAGATTAGTAAATATCCATATTTCGTATTCTTATTTCTGACGTCTGTTACACGCCGTATTAGATATGAATTTACCCCATGCATGTTTCTGTTGCATAGGCATCTCGTAATTGTATTTGCATTCATTTACTTTCGATTGATTGTTAGCCTATACGCGTACATACAAGGAACATCCTCCGACATGGTTTGTAGCGACGTCACAAACACACACATATGCGTCGGGGTTTGGGCAGTCACCTGCTATGATATCCACTAACGTGGCTTTGCTCAGACCTCCCTAAGTTGCCACGCAGCGCGACTAGACCCTCTGACAGGCACTTTCTCGTATGCAAGCTACGTCTGCGCCTGCACGTTTATATGTATCTATCTATATATGTACATATATGATATGTGTGTGTGTGTGTATCAGATTTCAGGAGGGTGACATCATTCGAATGCCAAAACAATGCGCAGCTTAGTGTGACCAGCGATGTATAACAACTTCTTATAATATAGTTGACACATTTTTTTATCTCTGTCCGTATTTTTCTCTCTTTATTTTTTGCCATGACAATCCTTTCTGTCGAATAACGTAAGCTCGAATCACCAAAGAGTTTTCCCTTCTCGGACATCAAACTAATACACCTGGTTGTTGTTCCCTCACTTGCCTTCGTCTTTTATTTCTTGTAAGTTCGAACTGTGTGTGTGTGTGTGTGTGTGTGTGTGTGTGTGTGTGTGTGTGTGTGTGTGTGTGTGTGTGTGTGTGTGTGTGTGTGTACGCATGCATTTATGTATGTATGTATTAGAAACTAAAGAACCTAGGAAAAACTTGGTAGACTTTACTCCACTTGTTCGCTATCGTTCAGCATTCGGCAACACATAAGGTCGCCCCTGTAGACGCAGACAGTACATACAGTTTATATGCAGTTTATATAAGCAGCAACCAAACTTTGATGGAAGAGGTAGGTAGACGAAACGAGATAGCCACAAAGAGAAGTGGCATTTGCCAGGATAGAGTTTGATGTGGAACAAATGGGATTTACTTTACTTGAGCACATGAGATGAAGAGGATAGAGCTGATAGCATTTGGCAAGATAAATGTGTACCTACATACATAGATAAGACGCTGTGTATGTGTTTGTGTGAATGTGTGTACGTGTGTGTGTGTGTGTGTGTGTGTGTGTGTGTGTGTGTGTGTGGATGTGTGTGATATAAAAACAGACGAATAACGTACGAGTTTAGGAATTAAATTAGGCAATTTATTTAGAATATATACTTTCTAAAACTAGTAGGTGCATTATATATTGGTGACTGTTACATCTTTCTTCATATAATATTACTATATCTCGTGGGTATTTCAAATTAGATAACGTAATTTATTTAATGGTGTTAAGATATGAATTTGGTGATAGCATACTAAGTATTAATATTAATATAATTGAGTTAAATTCCTAACATATATGCATCTTATAAAGAACCCTTTCAGCTAGACTAGACTTTCATAACTGAATAATAATTTCGGTTTTGTGTTCGATTCTCAAGTTTCATGTTGTAAACTCGTGTGCTGAAACTGATTTTTGTCGTATCTCGGGAGGGTTGTCATGACAATATCTTTGGCTCGCAGACCTGAATAACTGATTAACTGAACGGTTAATCACTTAGGTGGATCAACAGTTATCTAATTGACGAATTCTAAACACGAAAAATCGAACCAGTGCCTTTGCTTATTATTGGTATAACGACCCTCCTACGATGCCGCAATATTACGATTTTATATGAAAAGGCTTTAATAAGGCGTGTGGCTTAGTGGTTAAGTTATTTGGCTTGTGATCGTAAGGTATGAGTTCAATTCCCGACGACGCGTTGCTTCCTTAAGCAAGATATTTTATTTCACTTTGTTCCACTCTACTCGGCTGCAAAAAATGAGTAGTACATGTATTTTAAAGGGCCAGCCTTGTCACACTCTGTGTCACCCTGAATCTCGCTGTGAATTACGTTAAACTTATACATTTGTGTGGAGTGCTCAGCTACTTGCAAGTTAATATCACGAACAGGCATTTCTGATCAACTGGAACCCGCTTCGTTGTAACCGACAGAGAGTCAGTTATGTAAGAAAGTCTTACTGAAATACGTGTAATACTTCAAAGGTGATATGCTGTGTAAAAAAATATATATGTTGTGTGTGTGTGTGGTTTTTCTCAGATTTCTTTTATATTAATCACTTGGTCCATTATTTCTTGTCCAATATAGCTCGTAATGTAGAACATCATGCAGAGACCCTTACACAATGTATGGTTGCATATAAATAGAGAATGTAGAACTCTCTATCTAGATATCAGAATATAGATTTCTATAATGTTGCCCATCTACATTGTAACAGTTGCTATAATTTATTAGTTATTTCTTTTCTTTTGTTGCCGATTAAATAGATGTTTTTACAGACATTCGTACCAATCTTGAAGCAAATTTAAACTTAATATACGATGCAATTGTAAGCGAAAATAAATGCAGAACTCGTAGGTATGTTCATTACTTTTCGGTATATAAGTATTAAGTCTCAAGTCTTATAGTATACAACATAAAACATTGCTTTACCTATGAATGATCAACGTATGTTACGAACCATGACTTGTAGAAAAAGAAATAAAATGATCTTTGATCTCTTTGAATAGCATGATCAATGCTATTATATATTCGAATTCTGAGACATTAAATATATTTTCATATTTTCACTTTCATTCAGAAGTGAACTTATCCATTAACTAGAACGATTTTATTTTTGATGTTTGATATTTGACGCTTTATAGAGTCGTAGTATCGCAGTATCGGTTGCCATATGTATGTTTTCGTATGTATGTATGTATGTATGTATTATGTATGTATGTATGTATGTATGTATGTATGTATGCATGTTTGTCTGTCTGTATGCACGTATGTATGAATTTAAGCATGAATTCATGTACGTATTTATCTATGCATGTTTGACTGCTTTCAAAATTTGGCACAAGGCCAGCGATTTTTAAGGTGGAAGATATGTGAATTTCTTCGACCCCAATGCTAAAATTTTACTTGTCTTATCGTCCACCAAAGGACGAAAACCGAAAACGACCGCAGCCAGATTTACATCCAGAATGTTATGTCTGAAGAAATGCCACTAAACATATCGTTCAACGTTCTAGCTATTCTATCAGTCCACAGTATGTGTTTGTGTGTGTGTGTGCGCGTGTATATGTATGCATACAATTTATTTTACAGACAAATAAACATGGAATATACATCTGTAAGCACACCCACTTCATTATCGGTGAAAGAAAAGACGAACATCAAGTTTAAAGTTAATTGTTATTAATCAAAATGCGTTCTGACAAGTGATAGGCTTGTAATTTGAACACAGCTTAAAATTTGAGAGGCGATATTACAGAAACGTTTATTTAATGTGATACGCTATGAAGAGGAATTGCAATAATAAACATTCGTATATATTTTGTGTATGGATCATTATATTTAGAAATACTCATGATTAAAAATTTATTTGATATCGTACTCGATAAAATGAAGCCTTTCGTGTTCAGCGTCAGTTTCATAACAAAGGAACATATAACTCTCTCTCAAGATTTGTTTTAAAAATAAGGTGCTGCTGTTTGATCCTAGGTAACTTACTTTTCGAAGTAAGTATCCTTTCGCTTTTTGATATATAAATTTCCCGGATTACATTACTTGTTAGCGAGCAAAACAAAACAACAGCATGTGATTCGTTGGCGCTTTCCCCTAACAAACGTTCCCGAAAATAGTTCATGTAGAACATATTCATACATATAACAACCTATCAATAGATTGCAAACTGAACGTAATTCTCGCCAATTATTACTACAGATGTTTATTTTCCGTTTAGCACCGCTCAAGGACATCACTGGTCATGTATGTAAACAAATCTTCATATTCTATCATTATTTGCAAAATAATTTTATTGTACAATGTTTACGACTGCAAAGTGAGCTGCGAAGGAAGTGTGCGTAGTACTTCTAGCAGATGGACAACCACGTTCACGTTACTTAAATGTTATAATGTGTTAAAAAGATGTTTAATCATTACCAGCTGCCTCGACAGTTGCCTTTGTCTTTTGAAGTTCGAACCCGCAAAACACTGATAGCTTTTGCCGAAGGGATACCTCAATTTACATATATTATAAATCGTATCACTATCATATTCCTTAACCTCTATAAGAGGTAGATGAAACTTTACTTTTTGCCTAAAGTAGTAAATTCTAAATGAATTATAATGTTCTCTCTTCCGTTATTTATTTAATAATTATGATTTCTGTTTTACTGTGTAGTGATATAGTATTCTTATCATTTATGGAGAATAATGAAGTAGATGATACGTAAACTACACGAACGACTGTATTCCGGCTAATCCAAATGGAACTTACTGGAAATTGAAAAAGAAATAGTGCATTATGCGTTTCTCATTTCACAGAAGAACACTGCGTATGTTTGAGCTAAAAACAAATTACATGCAAAACCAGTCATGATTTTACAAAACAACTTGACAAACAACTTGACTAGCGAAAAGGTAAAGTGAAATTATGAAGGCGAAATTACGTATAACTATGACGGGTATCGGTGCATCTGTGTAGCAGTAACGATATATTGAAGATATTAACATTTGTCACGTCATGAAACCTTGAATTATTCCTTAATGGTAACCAGTTAATACATGAGAGTCAGTAATATTCAGCATCGTCTAAGAACTCTGAAGTAGATAAAGTGTAACATATAAGCAGTAGGCAATTAAAATGTAGGCAACCGTATTTTCATTTGATTTTCTATTTTCTGCTATGGAACAACACATTCAAGAAACAAGGTCAAAATCGCTAACTACACTCATAATACACAAGCAGTTACACATTTTCGCATTACGAATATATACAACAAGTTAAGGATTACTTAATTCATTCGAGTAACTTCACGATGATTTGCCATTAACGTTCTTCCCAATTCTTGTATTTTCCTCAGAATGTATCTGACATACAACGCATTGCCTTTTATAGCTTCACAACATATTTTCACCCATATCTTTACAATTTATATCATCAAATATCTACATTTGTGAGCTCTGTAACAAAATATATGCGAATGGACTTACAAGAGACACATCTCTCTTAGTCTTCCTTCTAAGTTGTTATCCTTAACTTAGTGTAATACATTTTGAAAGACTGGTGTTTCATTTCATATATTTTTGAATGTCTGAATTATTTTTGCCAGTCTTCTCGAAGGGACGTATGCTACATTGGCTGATATCGTCAGTAAAAAGAAATTAATATGATCAATATAATGAAATATCTAGTGAATCATTCAGAAGAAACCATTGCCTTGTAATTTTCTGAATATATCACTTAAATAATATTTTTAAAATACATATATAAAATTTTTCTCAATGTTTTAAAATATTTTCATGAATTTAGCGTCTTTTAACTGAACGTTTAAAATCGAGATTATGTGAAATTTTCTGTAGGTGGAATCGCTTCCTGGAATTAACATCAATGACATTTTTGTGGATGAAGCTCATTATGAGAGTGTGTATGGTAGTACCATAACCTCAATGTTATAATAGAACTGACACAAATAATTTTTTCCACAGATTGTGGCTGAAATAACGCATTGATTGACTTCATTCCAACTTGGTTAAATTTTTGGTATTATAATTGTTATTGGCTTTTGCGTATATATGAAATAATTTTTTTTAAATTTTCATATCTTGCCATATTTATAATTCACTATGGCGTAATGAAGGTAAACGATAGATATTCCATTTGCAATCACGATCAAACGATCTCAGCTATAAGAATCCAACGTATAACTCGGAATATATTTAACTCTTTGAACTTGACAGAAGACTAGCATTTGTTGAACGATTCGCATCAGTAAATTAGCTTCACGTATTAATCATCCCCACAAGGACGAGATACCATCAATCTAAGTGACTTTCAATACATGAACACGTGTAATGAATCACATATTAATCCTATTTCTCAATAATCTATAAGTGATGTGAAAATATTTAAGGAGAATGAAATTCTGCAGTTACCTTTCTAGGAGTAATTACTTTATGAATGCTCGTAAATGGATGATTAAAACAAGCCCATTCCCAATAACGGTTCAGCATCCGATATCTATGGTTGATAGCAGTTACCTTGCCAACAATTTGAGTTTTCGAGTTGTAATCCACAGAGTAGGACGATGTGTCGTGGTCACACAGCATACATATATCAAAATAGGAACACTTTCTAGCTCTTCCCATGTTATAACATAACACAGAGGAATCCCAATTCTCTGCCCATACATTAACAAACCGTTTTGTGTAGTATGTTCTTTTCTTTTCATCACACAAGCGAACTAATCTTGATGAAACTTTGCATACATGTTAAACTAACATCGAGTTCAATTATAGGCTAACTGATTTTCAATGTCAATCTATAATGGGCCCCCTAGCGGAGGTTGAGATATCTTTTGATAAAATGAGAAGGGTGCCAAAGTATTAGTGTGATGGAAATCTAGTGGCATAGTTAATGTGACTGATATCAGGAAAGGGGAGAACAGCGTTGTGTAAGCAACAAATATGGACCGGCAGTGGGATACTAATGTTAATACAGCAGCCGTTCACGGATATACACGCGACGCTGCATTCTTACTTTCATAAATACATATATAGATGCATACATA